>NW_027226179.1:0-20350 GCF_022539635.2 Chironomus tepperi | reverse complement strand
TTGTAAAGATTTTTTGAATGAAATCTTTTGAATTGTGAGTTTTAAAGTGAGATCTTGTGTGTTGGATTTGGGTCAGAGCACGAAATGAACAAATTTGTAGGAATTGGGTCGACTTTTTTTAAAGCTAATTCCAGTTAGCTTCGAGTTCTGATTTAAGCTTTACCTCAGAACTTCCACATAAATCATAAGATTTCATGATCAAAATGAAGAATTTTGAATTTCTGAACATTCATTTGGTTTATTTTACTCAATTTTTACTTACAAAACCTCAAAAATCAACAAAATAATTCCAATTTTCCCAAAACATTTCATTACCCCAATATAATTGCAGTAAAGACCAAATCATCATCAGATAAGAAAATCAAATGCCACTCCATATTCATAGACGAAATTTTATTACATACTATAAACCATGTATCTGTTCATGCCTAAACAAAAGTCCAAGCACCAAGAGTAATATTTTTTATCCTGATCCGATAACAAATCGAATAAAAGTTGAGAAAATCATTTCATATTAAATTTTTTATGTCTTTCACACGTTTTCTTTTCTCATCTTAGCTTTAATATTTACGAAAAGTGCCATAAGTAATATGAAGAAGCGAAGAAAAGAGAGAATTTCTTTTTGTTCATATTGTCTTTCATCCCTCGTCTTCGTATTCTTTTGAAGAAAATGAAAACATTTGTTGCAGTTGGAGATGATGAAAGCGAGGCTATTCATTTATTGATTGGGATTAGGAATTTCCAATATAAATCAACAGGTTAAAGTCGCTCGAATTTTTGGATGGAAAAGTTGCAAATTAATCATCAAAATTTCCCAAAAAGTTTTCATTGATCTTCACATTGGGCTACAGTCAATGTCATTTGATTTTGTTGCTATTCCTTCTTTTTCATCTTGTCGTATTTTCTCACTAGCTATTCACCCTCAGCTCCATTCATTGACATTTCTTTCATTTTTAGTTCCATGTTATAAGTTTTTTATTATTTTATCAACTTCCATGTGGAATTTTTTGATAATATTGCGATCATTTGTCATATTGACAGTGCTTTAAACAGGCAATGACGAAGTTGAGGCTTAACTAGCAGAAAATGGTTTAAATTGACAAGAGCTTCATGGCATTTTGACCAAATTAAATCCACAAAAAAGCATTATATCTATTAGAGCCATCAAAACATTCATTTAAAGCATAAACAGCATGGAAGTTGAAACAAAAGGTTCACATTCCCATAAAATTTTCTCCCAAAAATCTTATTTTTCTGTTAAAAAATAAGAAAAAATATCTCATTTTTGATATGTGCCCGTTAGGTTCATTTGTACATATCTACACGATAGCTGAAAGAAATTTCATGAAAAAAATTTGCCCAAAAATAAAAATAAAAAAAAAAATCCAAATGGATAGAAAAAGAATAAAGTAAAGTGGAATGTGAGAAAAATTCGAGGGATTTTAAATGGTATGATACAGACACTTGGCATTAGACATTTTTTTAAGGGATTTAAAAAACACAAGAAATATCCTAAGGACGTAAAACTCAAGAAAAAAAGAATCTTTTCTGTTACTTCTACACAGTATCGCTGTCAGGTGTCTTTCCTTCCATGTTACTTAAGTCTTCTTCTACCTTTTTTTTCTTGTTCTATAAGATCCTACTTAGACAAATAAACATAGAAAATGACAGAAGAAGGATGTAAAGAATTATCGCTTATTTTCCCATTAATAATAATCTAAGCATTTTTCCATGATAGGGTAAGGCTTTACATAGAATGATAATAAACTTGAAATGAAAACCTTGCATGTCTCATGAGGAGCTTTCGCATCTTAAAATGTAACACATAAATTCTGTGTGAAACAAATGCGAGAATATGGAGGTATGAAATGAACATTCACCAAATGTCAGTGTACTTCATTCAAATACTAACGAAAATAATGTGAGATGATTCTTATAAAAACAGATTGGTTTCGTAGACTTTTTTTATGTATACATTCATATGCCATTGCTGCCTTCTTTTTATTTCGTGCCCATCACGTATTTTGATACTTTTTTATATGAACTCTTCGGTTTTTTGCTATGTGACAGTTAAACAAATACACGTGATTGTGCTAGAGAGGAGGTTCTGTAGTGAGTTTTACATATAATTTGTATTTATGGATCGTAGACTTACTGAATATTAAAGGTTTTGGGTGTTGAAAGTCATAACGGGAGTTTAAAATTGTTTTAATTGGAAAGTTAAGCTATGCTCAATTGTTATGCCGGACCGGGATCGGGAAATTAAAGGAAAAGTCTCGTCCTGATCCTCGTCCCGAGTCCCAAAAATCAACCGGTACTTCGAGAAAACGTAAAGCATAAGGTAATCTACAACATTTTCTGGAATCACCTTTAAAAACAAGAGAAACTGTGCATAATCCAAAAATATCTTCAGATCCACGATAAAATTTCAAAAGAATTATTCAAAAAATCAACCCACAGGAATAAGAAATGAGTACGTGCAAATGCCATTCAATGTAAAAAATATAAAATATGACACGATGTACGATAAATTTTCTTTTCTGCCAGTATGATCTGTCATAAAAGGTAACGGAATGATTCTCCATCAAAGCCTTCCATGCTTAAGTACTAGTTCTACAAAAAGGAAAATCATAATTTATTCTCTTTTATATACATTTTTTAATTTATTTTATTTATTTGTGTACTTTTACATGTTCGTAATCATGACACCGAGGTATATCTTTAGTAAACAGCCGTAATATAGCCATTGCTCATTTGTGATTTTTTTTTCTATGGAATGAAAAAATATATGTAGATTTATGTGAATATGAAGTACTTGACAACACGCAAAGCATGTAAATAAGGTTGTGAAATAAACGGTGATTCTTTTTATGGCTGCACACGTTTCTTGCAATTAATTACAGAGCCTAGAATATGAATTTTAATAGAATTTTTTTTTTGCTTTTCTTATTCGTTTTTAATGATTGTCATAAAATGTTCAGAACACCTACATGAGCATGAAATTGTGGAAATTTATAAGAATAAAAAGTAATTGAAGTATGAATAAATTGCATAATGCATTAAAATAAGCAGTAATATTCATATTAAGGTAGGACTTGAATAACGAGAGTAGATTTGGTGTAATTAATGTGAATGTTCATTAAATCTGACTTCCGAGCAGCAGAAGCATGCTCTTTAGAGACTTGTAAGTTGCATATATTAACGATATAGCCGCGAAGCTGTACCCTGACTGCACCGTGACAGTGGATTTTGACATATTTTTAAGGCTAAAAATGCAATTCACCGATGTTATGCAGCTCGGGTATGCTAAACAGCATTTTTGTCCTCAACTCCAAGCCAATTCAAGAGTTCTCAACTTTCACTTTGCAACTTAACTTCGAACTCATCCAATTTTATCCTTCAATAAATAATTTTTACAATACTTTCAATTGAACAGAAATAAATTATAGCTTAAGGATAAAATCCTCTTTTGTGAACTTTCGAAAGATTTTTTTCGAAAAATAAACTTTATTTCAAGACTAAAGAGAGAGGACTATAAAGTTTCTCATCAATGAATAAGGATTTGCTATTGAATTAGGTAGAAGCGAAAGCAAATACTTAAAACAAAGTACGAAGAGTCAAAAAGGGTAAAAGAAGAGACTAAAGCATCAAAGTTCTAAAAAGTTTACTGTGTAAATTGAAGAACAAAAAAAAAAGAGGAAGAAAATTTTTGCAGAGTTAGCAAGAAAAAAAAATCTTTTGTGTTTCTGTGTACATAGTAGCAGAAATCCATTATAGGAAGTGCAATAGTTTGAAAGTTAATCCTTCAATCGAAGAGCTTAGAAAGTACAATATAAAGTATTTTGAAGTGAAGCGTCGGCAATTGCAAAATTGAGATTTAAAGCTTTTTTATGCGGACTAGAAAAAAAAATAGCGAAATAAGCGAAAAAAAAATTGAGATTTGAGTGGTTTAGGCGCATTTTATGTACAGAGAAGTCATTTTGCTTTGAAGAGAAGGCAAGATTGCTGGATCAAGAACTAAATCTGATACAACGACTTCTTCGTTTACCATCGCTGTTTCTTTACATACGCTCTGTTATACATCACTGTCAGTGAGCTTTCGTGAAAACAAGGTTAGCTAAACTCAAATCAATTAAATTGCAATAATTATTGCAGTTCAAATGAACTTCTCAGTTATGTCAAGTACACCGCTCTATCAATGTATTTACGATCGACGTTAGACGACAAGTTGTGATCGGCACAGTGGAGAAGATATCGAGAATTCTGATTTCAATCCACTTTAACGTCGAAAAATGCAATTCCCTCTGGTAAATTATTAAATATCTCGGGCGAATGCTCTTAATTAGGACTAAACTCATAATTTCTGATGAATTTATTCTGATGGACATTCAAATGACGGATCTTAATTCCTGATAATAACATCATCCACAGCAGAATTTGCTGATACAGAAGGTCTGCATGACATTTTTATATGACATTCTTTACTTGAATTATAGTATAATTCAAACTACGATTAAAAAATGCGATGAGTATTTCTGACGGCATTAAAATAAGAATTCTGAGAGGGATTTAGGATGGAATTACTGATGAAATTCTGATGTGAATTTGCTGCAACAGAAGCTTCTGTACTGGAACTTGCTAATCGAAATTCCTGACTATGTTGTTCTGATGAAAAAAATCATCTGATAAAATTCTGATGGAATTCTGATGAAGTAAAAGAGAGGAGATTCTGATGAAGATTCTGATGAAATTCTGATGAGAATTCTGACCAGAATATTCTGATGGAATTCTGATGAAGTTTAGTGATGGTAATGAAAGTAAATTGCATTTTAGCTAATATTTATTATATTGGTATTATAAGTAGTGTGTGGCGCTCGTTGTTGCACATCAATCTAGGAAAAATGAATGAAAAGAAGTGAAAAAAAAATCTCGTTAATTTTACCCCTACAGTCACTAAATAGCTTTAGAAATGTATGAATATGTATGTACTTCACATAGATATTCTAAAATCGTGTTTAGATGAAATTATATCACTTCACGAATGATGCATTGCCTGTACGCTTCATGTGCATGGATTATTCACATTTTAGTCAAGAACTGTAAAAAGTTTCGAATCAATGCCAAGGCTTGAACCCATAGACCGTATTTGATGCTACATAACTCAACAATTATACAAATAGTTACCAAACCATTGAAAAAAAAATCGCAACTAAGTCAGAGAAATATTGAATTCATACTTTTATGATGGCAATATTTCATGATATAAAGATATATCAAATATTTTGTTTGCAATAAAATTATTTTTGGAGATTTGTATTAAATATGCATTAGAAATTTGATTGATGGCAACGTAATATATCAACATATTGGCATCAGATAGGACTATTATTATTGAGAAATTTAATGTATGATAATCCATTAACTACTGTCAATCGACTCTCAGAACCTTCCAAATTCAACATATTAAGGTTTTCACTGATTCAATTTCAAAAATTCCTTCTACAAAGTTAACTCCGAAAATCCAATATCTTCTTGTGAAGTATATGATTTCATACAAAATTGTCAAAATCCATTTCCTTCTTGTGAAATAAGTCATAAACTTCTCATGACACGCAAACTTTCAAGCCATCACAAAAGTTCTTGTTTGAAGTATATAATTTCATACATTTCTAGAGTAAGTATTTTTTCCCAAAATTAACCGTCACTTCTTTTCGTCACCAGACACACACTTATAATTAAAATATATGTAAATAATTATAAATGATAATGCATGCATTCATGTAAACATTGTAGACTAAAACTAACATCACCGCTAATTCCATTCAGAATGCTTTTGCTTGAATTTCATCAGAATGTGATGTGACTGTCGAGTGAATTTCATCGAGAAACTTCTCTTTTTGAATGTTCATCAGAATTCACATCTACTGAATTGCTCATCATACGATAGGTTTCATGCAGAATTCTCATCAGAATTCCATCCTAATCATCCGTGCAGACACATATAAACTCATTTTAATCCGTCAGAAATCGCAATATGCATTTAATCATTTAATTCATAACTGATAATTCGCGTAAATGGAAGCGCATATACAAAATTCATCAAGAATTTTAGGTCAGAATTTTGTCGAGTAATTTTCATTGCACGTAAATTTCACGAAACCTGGCAGACATCGATACACATGGAGATGAACATCAAAGTATAGGGGATGGATAAGTTCGGGGAATCGTGCTCCTGAATGAGGCACATGAATCTTTGAAGGTTATCCAAAAGTGTTAAACTCTGTAATTAGCCAAGACTAAAAAATTGACTTCAAGGTTGGCTAACTCTGTCAAAACATCCAAATTACGTCTCTATAATTCACTTGAATAAGTAACGATTTTCATCTTTTCTGAGTCGCGTGAATTTGGGGTGATCAGCCTGAAGGTCAGCAGACTTAAGTTCAACATGACATCAAATTCCTTGAAATCTTGGAAAGCTCTATTCAACACTACGCTATCCAGATGCGATGAGTATAGTAAACGACATTGAATTTGAGAGAGGAGAACAATTGAATTGAAATGTACTAATGAAATTGTTTTGTTGCCATTATTGCGAGCAACAGAAGCTTAAGTATCTTAACTATGCTACTCGTTGCACCTACACTCATGTACATTCTAACAAAAACAATCATCGTGGTAACATTCAGCAGCTAATCATGTACATTGTATGTGCGTAAAATGAGAATGAGACATGAGAGACTTGAAAAAGCAATTGTTTCAATTCACCAGAATAGTTCTTTTGTGTATACCATACTCGGTGTCATTAGTGATTGAAACGATCAGTAAATATGCATTTTAGCTGCCATTAGTCTTCTCCTAAAATGGTAGAAAGTAGTGAGCGGCGCTCGAATAAAAATGTTGGGGGGACATCACAGTCTAGTGAATGGAAATTGTATGAAAAAAATGTGAAAAAAAAAAATCTCGTTTTTTACCCCTGACAATTGCATTTCACATTTACAAGCTTGCACAGCATTGTTTCATTCATATCGTACTGCGGGGTACATAACATAAATATTCTAAAATCGAATGTTTATTTTTCACTAAAATTATTGAATGATGCATTGCCTGTACGCTTCTTGTGCTGAAGATTACTTTCATTTGAAACAGTATGAGAACTAAAAGTGGAATAAATTAGATATAATGTGGGAAAAATTGCACATATATGTTTCGTGATTTAAACTATGTATGAGAGCGTGGTTTGTACATTTTAAAAACTATAACACAAAAAAATTATTACAAATAGTTACAAAATTCCTGATTTTATGAGAACAAAAATCTCAACTAAGCAGAGATACTTTGGAAAATAAAAACTTTTATGTTGAATAAACATGGAATGTTAAATTCTAGAATAAATTTCAGCTTTACATAAACCATGTGGATGAATATTAATGGAGATTTGTTGTTGAAGGTTTTTTTGCATTTAAAATTTATTGTTCTACCAGTAGTTGTTATGCTTAAGTAGAAGTCAGGAATCAAAGCTGTCCTATATTGCCATATTTACAAATAGGCTATGTTTATGTTTAAAATATTAACTAATGTCATGTCCAGAATGGCATCAGAACTGCTCCAAATCTCAACATATTAAGCCATCACTGGGATTCAACATGGCAAAATTGTCTTCACAAAGTTAACGTCAAAATCTAGCTTTAAACTTCTTCTTCCAATCGAATTAAATTGTCAACCTACACATCCTTCTCCCCTCAAATTCAGAAGTCATAATATCTTGACTAGCATGAACACGCAAGGGGCATGCTCACTCTAATGACCATTCACAAAAGTTTTGTTTGCAGTCGATCTAATTAACAATGACAAAAAAGTTTATTCTGGTACTCAAAAAATTAGCCTTCATATTTAGCTGTCTAGATAAACCTTTGACCTTCAAACAAATGATCTATTGTCTAGACCAGATATTGTCAATGACCGCAATGCATGTCTAGTTGATGTAAATGATTGTAGACTAAAATACTATCGATCTACCGCTGAATTTTACATTCTAATGCTTTTGCTTGAATTGCTAGATGATTGATGCTTTTAAAATGTCACTGAGTGATTAGATATTTCAACGAGCATAACTTTACATTTATTTGATGTGTGTCCTGAAGTACAGTCGGTACAAGTTCGAATTTTGAACTCATAACTACGCATAGATTTAATGACACATTTCTCTCGACACTTATCGTCATCAAATTAGTGTGCATCGACACACCGTAGTAAACTCGATTTATGGAGTGGTCCAATTTCGGGCAAAATGCAGGCGTACTTCACGTTTTAAGTCAGAACTGATAGTTCGCGTAAATGGAAGCAATTATTACTGACATGTTATATATGAAGAAGAAGAGGAAAAATTTGTACGAGTAATTTTCGATTGCACGTGAACAGAATTTTAATGAAATGTCCTATTGCAGAGTTATGGCTGATCACAGATGACTAGACAGAACATCACAAGGTCCACTCAGGGGATGGGTTATCGACACTTTTCGACAGCAACTTTTAATGGAACTTCTGTGAATACTTTTCTATGGCAAATTGAAGCTAATGGAGGCTGCCCAATCCGAAGGGATCGTTTCAATAGGACTATTGGTCGATGACTTATAGCCTGACCAAAGGTTGGCTAGACAGACTCACAAGGTCCACTCAGAATCCAATGGTTATCGACAGCTAATGGACTGAAACAACAGTTAATTAACTGTCTGAAATGACCTCTTATTCCCTTGCAATCTTAGTCTACACTAACCCAACATCCCCCTAGATTTTCACCATTCGATAAAAAGTTGTCGAGATATGGCATTTGTATAGTTCGGATTAATACATCACATTGACGTACCAAAATGTTTACTTAATGCAAGTGCTTTGTTGCCATTATTTACGAACTAACAATCGGTGTAAGTCAAATATCGGAACTATACTGTTGCACCTACACTCATATACATTTAAGTTGTACAATCGTCGTGGATATGCAACTAGACTTAGACAATCATGTTTACAGTGGTATTGTGCGTCTCATGAGTATTTTAGGATTTTCCGAGCTTGCACCATTTGTTTCTATTCAGTATTAGTTTTCTAAAATTGTATCACCATACTCGGTTGAATCATTGAGTTTTGCATCTCAGTTGTTATTATTACTTTTAGTGCCATTAGTCTTCTCCTAAAATGATCTAAGGAAGCAAGATTTTAGTCGATTATTAAAAATGGAGGGGGGACGGAAAACAATTAACAAATCAATCCTGAATTTGGCATTCTTTAAAACTTTGCTATTTTTAGACAAAATCATGTTTAGAAAAAAATGGAATTACAGTCTTGCTTTTTACATGTAAAAGTTTGCATTTCAAGATTTACAACTTGCACAGACAATTTTCATTCCAATCGACTGCGGGGTAAAAATAACAATTCGAACAACTGAGATTTTAATCTGAATATTCAACAAATTATTTTGAAAGTTGATGCTGAGTTGAGAGCGAATTAACTTTCAATGAAACAGTATGAAAATAAAAAGTCGGAATAAATTTTATATACTTATGAATGGGAAATAACACTGCAATATTAATGCATCGTGATTCTAAACTATATATGAGAGTGTGGTCTTGTAGATTTATAAAAACTATAACAAAAAAATTATTCAAATTTTTATTTTATTCCTGATTTCATAAGAACAAAAACGGAACTGACAGTGATATTCGGAAAATAAAAACAAACATGCAAAAAAATTCTAGAATAAATTTCAGATTTACATAAACCATCTGGATGAATATTAATAGATTTATTGTTGAAGGTTTTTTTGGAATAAATGGATGCGGCCAGTGTTGTTAAGCTGCCTAGTCACTTGACAGGCTATAACTCATCGACCAATGGTCCGATTGAAAAAATCTCTTCGGATTTGGATTTATTAGATCAAATTACAATAGAAAAGTATTAACAGAAGTTAATTAAAAATTGTGTCGAAAAGTGTCGATAAAAAATGTTCTGAGTGGACCTTGTGAGTCTGCCTAGTCACTTGTCAGGCTATAACTCATCGACCAATAGTCCGATTGAAAAGATCTCTTCGGATTTGGATTTATTAGATCAAATTACAATAGAAAAGTATTAACAGAAGTTAATTAAAAATTGTGTCGAAAAGTGTCGATAAAAAATGTTCTGAGTGGACCTTGTGAGTCTGCCTAGTCACTTGACAGGCCATAACTCTGCAATAGGACATCCTATTAAAATTCTGTTTACGTGTCGAAAATAGTCGTAAAATTTTACTATTATTTTAATATATAACATGTCAGTAATAATTGTTATTTAGAAAAAAAGACCGACTTAAAACGTGAAGTACGCCTGCCTTTTTGCCCAAAATTGACCACTCCATATCTCGAAAACTACGGGGTGTCGAAAAAAACTAATTTGTTGTCGAAAAGTGTCGTAAAGTGTCTTTAAACATGCGAAGTTTCAGTTCGAAATTCGAACATGGACCGACGTACTTCACACACACTTGTTTGATTTTGTGATTCTCAGTAACGTGATTCTCAAGTAAACCCGAATAGGACAAATCGGTTAATCGATCAACAATCCAGCCCTATGTTGAAGTGACTCTGAATTCAATTAAAACCGGCAACAGGTCAGAATCACGCCCTACTGACGGAATAAATTCTAAAATTAGAATTAGCAGTTCTTAAATCTTAAACCAAACAATAATTCACAAGAATTCAGCAAATTTAAACCTATTTTTCTTCAACCAACTTTTCATGAAGAAGTAAAATTTTTTCTAGCCACAAAATAAAAATTATCTTTTCGGAGGTTTTTCATTCTTCTTTATTCTATATTTGTCATTTAGCCATTAACAAATATATGTCTCTTTGGTCGTGAGTTTTAAGCATACACGTATTACGTACATATATGTGTATAAAGCAGCAAAGCCTACATTCCCAGTTGTTTGCGTTTAATGTGGCTTTCTGATTTTTCGACTCTTTTTCAACATTTGCAAATGTCTCTAATAATTGTTTAACGCGGTTTTTTTGGAAAAATTGCGAAAAATGTTGCAAACGCGATGGATGTTGTAGATGAAAATATGTAGGAAACAAGCAAAATAGTTGCCAAACTATTCCCGTCCTAGAGTGAGTGAAGCTGAAACATTTTTTTTTCTTCATCTCATACTAAATTGTTTGTTTTCAACAAATCACATATATTTTGTGGATGCTTCTGGCATTTATTTACATTGCATACAAAATTCACTTTGAGATTTTTTGGCACGGATGGAGGAAAAAAATGTTGCATGATAAAATTTCTAACGTTTTTCCACTTTACTTTGTTACTGCTTTGTTACCGTTTCATTTACAGTACACAGGAAATTTGACTGAAATTTGAAAACTACATAAACACCACGCGGAAGCCCGCAATAATGCAATCATATGCCAAATAATATGTTTAGTATTAGTAATTTACGAGTTGTTAGGTATGAAGGCATTTTCTGGTTTATTTGCAGTGGTGATTGTTAGGAATTCCAATGTGTATCGAGTTGTGAATCGTGTAGGAGTATAGTTTGAACTTTGTCGAGAGTGTGTGGGTTTCAGAGCATTTCTGTGCTGATTCAAATTTTAAGAAAGATTGATTTTTATTTCTCAAAATTCCCAAGAAATTGATGGATAAGATTGTGTCATTTTATAAGGTTAGTAACCAGAGTTTTCACTTACTTACTTACTTACTTCGTGTGCTGGGGCGCACGAAGGGCTCATTACCGTGTGTAGGGAATGTCTGAAGACAGCTCTATCCTTCGAAACCTTAGTTTTCACTTAACGATTGCTTATTAAATGCTAAAATCTATCACAGGCTATTTCTTTGAACAAGCTACTTGTTTTCAAGCTAAAAAGTCAAAAACTTGTTCGGAATATATCCTTAGGCTATGAAAAATTCAAATTAGCAATGGAAATGTTCAAAAACTATTAAACTAAAGCATTCTCTAGATGCCAAAGAGCTTGCTTTCTGGAGCAGTGCAAGCATAGAGCAATGCTCGAGAACATGCTGAGCTAGTATACTTAATGAGTGCAAGCTCTTTGCTTGCTGTGTATTCTCATATTAATGCTATTTAAAGCACAAAATTGATTGCGTCATCTTTGCTTTATTTTCTATCCAAAGTCACAAAGTCACGTCCACCAATAACAGACAAAGAGCATACTTTCATGGTATTTATGCCTGTTAGACTACACACTTATTCAATAAAACTTCCATCGCTAAAGGATATCACCATCCACCGAACTAAGAAACACCCAAATTCTGCTGCACAATACATGAACAGCTGTGTGTGGGAGAAAGGACGAAAAATTAGTGGAAAGTATGTATATTGTGAAAGAGCCGAGGTCTAGTCACTATAATACAGCTCATGTATAAGCATAAAATTTAATTATTTAATTTGCATGAGCCAAACCTTCGGGAAAACATAAACATATAAATACATATAGAGTGAATAAAAGTGAGTATGACGCGGCACTTTTTCATTAAAACTGTTGAAAACTGTTATTGTTGTTGCTGTTGATGTAATAATGATAGTGTGTATGAGATATGCCTCTCTCATGCTTATATAAATTTTATACTCTCCTATGCGAATAAGGGAGCACCGAAAAAAAAAAGCTCAGCGTGTGTTTTTAATGTAAATAAAAGAAATTATTTTGGTGCTTGTTGTAGACGATTGCTGACAGTAAAAAATAAAAATCCGGGAGTAAATGCACTCATCATCAAGTTATTAATTCATTTGTGTACAATTTACGGCGACCAAATTAAAGGACAAATTTTTGAATATGAATGTTATTATTTTCAGAGGTTTTGTAATAATTTTTTATTTGCTCACTCATGTCACATGTCATGACACTGTGCTAAAAATGAACAACTGAACATTTACATACTAAAAAATATTTTAAAATGTGCGAAATCATTTGCCCGAGGAAGATATGATAGTGATTTGAGGTTTTAGAACTTAATATCATGCAGACAAAGAGACTGCTAGGGCTAGGTGAGATCTGGTGACAGAGCCAGCAGTGGAATCAGATGGAAAGCTTTCTGCTGTAGCCTAAGCTCCACATAGGAAGATGGTTGCAGTAGAAGCAAGTATGAAAAAGACTGCTTTAGGTATCATAATGATATATCTGTTGCAATTGGCAGCCAGTGATAGAACCATCTTCAGGCGCCAATTGAGAGTGGCCATGGATCACACTTGATCTGTCCGACCATCGAAGTAAGTAAGTAATGATATTTCTGTACCATGCATGATCTTTGCCTGTTTGGGATATTTGGTCAATTTATGGATTGATTCGTTCTATGACGCATGAAAGTCTCATGACAGAACAGGACAAAGCTCCAAAAATTCAATCTACTTCCTCAATTCATCCACATGCACTTCCCGGGCATCATAATATAAATTTGCATGTTTGGTTTTAATGTCAAAATTAATGATATTTGTGTGCTTTTCAACTCTGATTTTTTCACATATCAACACTATATACAGCACACCACGGTGTATGATGGTGCGGTAGTGTGTCGGAATATCAAAAAAAAAAAAAGTGTAAAAAAAAAAAAAAAAATCGTAGGCAGAAATTTTTTTTATATTCATAAATTTTATACCACATATACGACGATACGACGACATTTATGATTTTCAACCGCAAATAGACGTTAATTCCTGAAAAGATATGTGCAAAATTGGTGGCAACAAAGTGCCTTCCACGTTGTGTGTGGGAAAGTTTACCATCGTTGAACAATTTTTTTTTTGAATTTTCATGAATATTTGTTGCTGCCATGTGGAGGACGAGATGGAGAGGCAACCAAAAAAAAAAAAAAAGAATGACATAATTTGCATTCAAAAAAATAATTATTTTTCAGCATCGATGAACTTTCTCCACGCCATGCAAACACACGAGAGGGATGGTAAAAAAAAATTCAATGACTTGGCTCATTTTTTTAATTCCTTCATGTCAAATTGCTCCGATGTTTCGATGGAATTTTTGAGTTGATAGAGTTGATGATGATGTTTTGTCGATGTCATGGGATGGGATTGCTATTTTCTAAAGTGTTTATGCATTTAGGATGAAAATTAAATGACTGTTAAGGTCAAGGAGTAAAATATAGTCATTAGTGCACCGTTATGTCGTCATCTTGATGTAAAAACGTAGAAATATCATGAAAGATCTCTAATGGCACTAGGGTTTCTGATGCCGTTAACGAAAACGGAAAACGGGCCGTTTTTTAAAAAAAAAAAAAAAACGGAAATTGGCCGTTTTTTGCTAGCCGTTTTACCGTTTTTTGATATGACTTTTTCCCAGAATTTTTTTTTGGAAAATTTTCAAAATTTTATTAATTTTTCGACTCAAAAAAAAATTTTTAAATAATATACTCTAAACTAAGAAAAATTAATATTCGTCAATTTTTTGGCCTGCGGCATACTTTTAGAAGTAAATTTTTCATGTACATCTTGGCAAATCAAAAAGGACTTCAATTTGAATGAAAACGTATTGTTTCACATTAAAAAAAACGGGCCCGTTAACGGCTGTTTTTCAGAAAAAAAAACGGAAACGGCCGTTTTTTAAAAAATGCCGTTTTTCAGAAACCCCAAATGGCACCATGACAGCTCATGTTGACGTCTAAAACGACTAACTGCAACGCCCAATTCTGGAACTAATGTTGGGAATTGATTCCTATAATGGCCTTCTCAACGGTAGAACATTGGAAGTGCAGTAACAAAGAAGGATACAAAATATCTATGATTGGTATGTTGTACTTGCCATTTAGACGAAAACCTGTCAGCTCTAGTAGCGGATGGAATTAGAAACCGTAGGACGTGTGTTCATGAGTCCTACTGGGATCCGATTTTGAAATTATATATTTTTTGTCAAATCAATAATTAACCTTGATTATTTACTATCCTATCAGTACAGATCATCCAAGAACCCAGTCCCTCCACTCCGGGCATCTATAGCTGACTGACCTTTGCCAATTACCAATTCCAACAAACTTTGAATGAAGATTTTCATAATTGCTTCAAAATAGTGTACCAAAAGTATATTGAATGCAATCAATATGATATTGTCTCAACCATTATTCCCCAAAGCATCCCAAAAATCCTAAACTTGCGTACTCATTTTTTCTCTCCAGTGAAACGTGCGAATATTTTTTTACCTGCCATCACATGGTTTGTTATTATTGACATAATTCTTCTTAATTAATGCAAATTTTTTTCACATCTCATTTTCTCGTAATTCGAATGTATTACAGCATCTTTGTCAATGGAATTTGGGAATTTTTATGTGTCCCATTATGACAACGTAAAATTATCTGTGATAAAGATTTTTTGCTTTTTTCATCATCATAGCAAATATTATGTACGTATATGATGAGACAGAGGCAGAAAAGAAGAAGCAAAAGAGAAAAAAGATAAAAAAAAAGTTTATGTCGTTTGTTGAATTCTTTTATCATCGCTCATTTTTTCCGTCTGAGCTCTTTTTATGCCCTAGAAAAAAAAGAAGCAATATTCCTTTCAAAAAACATTTTCCTTTTTCTTTGTGTGTTTGATGTTCAAATTTTCACAATGAGAAAAATTCAGTAGAATTAGTTAGAGATGAGTCATTTAGAGGCTGAGTTTGGAGCGAATTTTAACGGGTTTGAACCATACAGTAGTGTAGATATATTTACTTACTTAATTCGTTAAGTGGTACAGAGATCAAGTGTGATCCATGGCCTCCCTTCGTTGGTTCCTGGACTGGCTCTATCGCTGGCTGCCGTCAACTGATTGCAGATATTCAGAGCGTTTATTGACCTCTTTCTTATGGCAAAGTAACTTCCTGTTCAAGTGAGTTTATGGTTTAGTTAATAATTGCCAGTCCTGTAGCTTTGGACGAACTTTAAGAAACAACCCCAAAATGCAGGTCGCCTATCTAATTCTTAAATACAGAATTGGCATCTTGTGATAAATCAGCCAAAAAATCAATGTTGTCCAAACTCACTCTTCCCCCATAGTACACCTTCGAGGTAAGCCTTGACCAAATCCTACTTACTATACTTGTTTAATTTATATGAAAGTACAGGCACAGTACAATACTTACTGTACTTTCATATAAGTAAGTAGTACTGTACCACTGGAGTGTCCGTTCCTTGCCAAAATCCGCACAATGCATGCGGTTCATGATATTTCTACAAATTGGTGCGACATGCAGTTTGGACAATACTAAAATAGCTTGTCTAAATTTACCAAAATTAGTCTTCTAATAGCTCCGACAATCCAAAATCACTCCACCATCTTCCCCCAAAAATTCTAAGCTAAAAAGCGAACAAATAAGAATATTTTTATATGAATGAATGAATACTTTATGAGCTTTAACTTAAAGTTAGATAATAATGATGATATTGGATGTTATTATTATTCAAAATCTATTAAATCTGTACTTATGTAGCAATAACGCTTATCTTAAAGAGATATTCTCTGCTTTTTACTTTCTTTTTATGTTCATGACAAGTTTTTTGTTATTTCTTTTGAAAAGTGTTTATGAGATTCCTTCTTGTTGTTTTGTGCTTTTTTTGCTTGTTTCAAGGTCTTCTGTTTATCTTTTGATCTTTTATCGATAAATTTTGGAAGAAGATTTAGTTGGTAGTTGGTATCATGAGTTATTTTGTTTACTGTTTCTTAAATTGGTTACTTTCCGGGATAGTTTGTGATTGCTAGCTTGTAAAGTTTATTGAAGGTTGCCTTGTACTTTGAAAAAATTCGTTTAATAAGCTTCAGAGTATTAAGAATATCTAGAATTATAGAACATCAGATTAAAATTCGCTTTCTTGGTTAAATCTTTGCAATAACTCAAAATAATTTTTCTACTTTGTTTCTAAAATATTTTCTACTTTAACGAATATTTTTGAATTTTGTGCTAAAAAGCTCTTTTTGCTCACCACGATGAACTTTTCAAATTGTTCGTTAAATTTTGTATGAAATTCTTTATGAGATTCTTCATCATAATTGTGAACAAATTTTTAATACAATTCAACTTTATTAAAATCAATATTAATATTTGTGACAAAACTGCAAATCCATTCAATTTAATATTTTTTAGATTTGTTAAATTTCTGAAGCCTTCATCACTTATCACGGATTCAACTGCTCTACGGAAACTTTTTAAAAGGACATTCAGGACAAGAGAAAGCGCATTTTCTAAAGGAGTGATTTACAGATCTATTTTATTTGTAAAATTGCTCAATAAAGTACCCAATTCTTGCGTTTCCTGCGTTTAAGATTCGCAGAACTGCGGTTTTCGACTGTACTTTAAAGCTCTTCCAAGGTTGCAGATCTAAATATTTGAACGAATCCAGTGAACCTAATTTATTTATTAAATGCTTCTTTTGTGCTTGATTTGTCTAGATTTTGATTTTATTAGCTCTTCAGATGCAGCTTCCATGTTTATACAAAGTAGTCTGACGCAAGTATTTTTTATTGCTGACGGTCACATTTAAATGGCTTTCAATATTTTCGTTATGGCCACCGATGAAGTTGTAATTTGTAGCTCGCTTTAAACATTTCGAGCATCCTTGGATGAACACATGAATAAACTTTCCCTGATAATGCAAAAATGAATGCCTCCGAAGGTCTGAATTCTAATAAAATTTTCATTACAACTGTACACGTATAAATCTTGTCTAAAAGCTTTTTCAGAATCCTTTGAATGTGTTCCTGAAGTGCTTGCTTTGTAGCGCATTGTCGACCACATTGTGAACATTTAAAAGGATCTTGTTTAGGCTTCTGGTCATGCCTTTTGATGTGGTCTTCGATATTTGGTAAGAACAAAGAACAAATTGGGCATTTTTTGTGGAATTCCATGAGTTTTTAGGTGGTGCTAAAAATGGTATTTTGTTTTGAAGAATTTTGCACATTTACCAATTGAAAAAAGTCTTTCATTAAGATGGACATGAACAATGTTTCTTTAGATTGATTTGGTTTCTTAAATGTTAGGCTGGCAATTCAATTCTGGGCATTTGATGACTTCGGTTGATTTTGGAGTGATATTTTTCATTTGATACTTTTTGCTATTTCTTCTGTGTTTCGGTTTTGCATATCCTTTCATGCTTTCGAAATTCTCTTTACTTTCGAACTGTGTAGCGCATATTTCACAGATTAGAATTGTTGCTAAAGGACGATCAACGTCCATGACAGAATTCTCGTTCCTAATATCAAGAATATTCTTCCTGTCCTCCTTTTTCTATCTTCTTGCACAATACTTCTGCTCATCGATATCGTCATCATTAAATAACATTTCCTTTTTATGTAAGTTTAAATCGGCATTGATTTTACCACCTAATTCATCAAATTGATTCCTTGCTACTAATGTCATCTGTTCTAATTCTTCTTCAGTATATTCTTTCGATACGACCATTCCTTTGCATCTTTTTCTTGTGCTTTGAGTAATTTGATGATTGCTTGAATTTTTCTTCCGCATTGCTAGAAATATTTAGAGAATTGTTATTAAACTACTAAAAACTAAGTAGATGATACTTACAGAACATTGGATATAAAGCTGGTCCATGAACTTGTTCGTGAATTTTAAGTAATTTGAGCATTTTTGAAGTATCGATCGCATTCTTTGTATGGACAGAAGAAAATTGATCCTTTGTGATGATTCTCAAGATTATGAACTCGTAATTGATCTTTCTTTAGATATGTCACTGAGTGCGTAGGACATTTGAATGGACTGTCGTCTCTTCCTTTATGAACATCCTTTTCGTGACAATTCCGGAATATTGCACTTGGGAATTTCCTTTCACAGAATCTGCATTCATATGTATACTCTCTTTTATGTAAGTCGACGTACATTTATAATGTGTTGCTGTAGTTTGTCATAGTTAAACTGAAGCGAACAATATTCACAAAATGTACTTCTCGAAATGATTCCGAAGATGATTGAATAAATTTCTTTTTTGTCTAAATTGAGCATCAAAAGTTTTTGCAGGAAAACGTCTGGTGCTTTGCTTCATGTGCTGCATCAAATATCCCCGTCCTTTAAATCCTAAACTGCAATAATCACAGATAAAATCCATAATTATGAAATATTGGAAAGAAAATGTTTTTGTGCAATGTTTTGTAAACAAACCGAGATGATGTAATTTTGTTAGCATACTTTTATACAAATTGTGGTTTTTAGAGAGCATTTCCGTCTCATTTAATTGAAGAGGTTGTATGTTAGCACTTTAAATGTCTTATAATGGTTTAATATAGTTTAATTAAGCTGTTCAACAAGTTAAATAATGAAAATAGAAAATTACTGAGATAACGTCTTAAAATTTGAATTTTGCTAATTTTATGTAATTTTTTTGTGACTGATTTAATGACGCTGATTAAATTAGTAAACAATTCGAAAAAATTTAAAATAATCGTTTAATTCACAAATTTATTAAATCTAATGCGTTATAATCTTCAGTTCCTACAGAATTCCCAAGAATTAATTCAAAAATACATACTGAGATTATCAATTTGTAAAACCGTGCCCCTGTCATTGAAAAAAAATCTCCCAAAAGGTCAAATTTATTCTTCTTTGGAGTGTCCGGTAAGTTAAAAATTTTAATTTATCTATTTATTTCTGTCTAATTCTCAAATAATACACTTGAAAAATATTAATAAGACATCAATAAAGGATCTAATTGTGAATTTATCTATTTATAAATAGAAAAAAGGAGTAAAAATGGGTCGCAAATTTTGTGTAAAGTTGAGGAAACTGGAAAATGAATGGGCACAAAAGCCTCACTATGATTTATGCAAAGCTCCCTTCTGCTGGCCCATTAGATCCAAACGTTGAAGTAAGTATATAATTATGTCCTACTTTTCTATCATTTTATGTAATCTATTGATTTTTCTTACAATGAAAATTAATCGACATTTTGTTTTTTTTTCTGTATCCTTAATGGATCTTTAGGTTGTTGTTGGATGTCCAGCTGTTTACATTTCATTTGCTCGTGACTTACTCCCAGCATCAATCGGAGTTGCCGGCCAGGTAATAATTATGAAATACTAGAATCTAAAAATAGACATTTTGTATTAATGCCAACTCCAATGGTCAAATTTAGAACGCATACAAGGTCAAATCAGGAGCATTCACCGAATTGGCACCATCAATGTTGAAGGATGCTGGTGCTGACTGGGTTATCATTGGACATTCAGAAAGAAGACAAATTTTCGGCGAATCTGACGAGCTTATTGCCGAAAAAGCCGCATTTGCCCTTTCAGAAGGCTTGAAAGTCATTGTCGTATTGGTGAAACTCTCCAAGAACGTGAAGCTGGTCAAACTGAAGCTGTATAAGCCCGTCAAACAAAGCTATT
>NW_027226178.1:0-19558 GCF_022539635.2 Chironomus tepperi | reverse complement strand
ATATTATAGAATTCAAGCATGAACATTAAGATGCTTATTAATTAATCCAATTATGCATGTGCTTGTTCTTGAAGCTTGCTGACTTGATTCTCATGCATTTAGAGTCAATACTTTTGAGTTTTGGATGCTACAAGTCAGTGACTGTAAGCTAAATCTGATAAAATTTTGCAATCCAACAATCACAATTAAAATCATCAATCCATCAACCTTGTAAAGCTGAATCTTTTAGACTATGACCCATAAAACTCTCATCAATTCTAAAATTACATTTTTCGTGGTAATTGCATGCATTCACTAAACAGAAAAATGGCCAAGTAAATGCTAAGTGATGCAATGATGGAAATAAAAAAAATGTATCAAATTTCTGAAGGTTCGATTGAATTTGCGCACGACTATTGCTCAAGTATATTTCGATGAGTTTTCAATATCAAGTTGAACACGATCTTAGATATCAAATTAAAATCTTTTTTTTTAGCGTGCTAAATTTCTTTCAGATCGTGCGAAAAGATCTTTTTAAGTTTGATGCTAAATGAGGAGTTGCAGGGTTGTTACTTATTTACTTATTTACTCACTTACTTACTTACTTACTTACTTATTACTGATGGCCATACAGATCAACTGTGATCCATGGCCTCCCACTGATGCCGCGTAAAGTTGGCTCTATCGTCGGCTTCCGCCTGCCAATTGAAATCGAAGTCTCTATCGACATCTTCTTTCTAGGAGCTCTTTGGTCCACCATGAGAGTTGTAGTTCATATATTAAGTTTGAAATCGACTGCTCAATATTGAACGGTTGTTGATAATGGCTTCATTTAAACAGTATATACTGTGGTATACATTGAGTCTTAAAGTTCAACTACTTGATCCAACTGACACCACTTACTACACCTTCCACCTATCCCTACCCTGTATACGCCAATGAGCTCGATATTTTAGAATCAACTTCAACTCCATGCAAAAGAATCTTGATCATCTTGGTCACGCTATCTAATATCTAGCCTTAAATGAGTCTTATTAACCACAAATAGCACAATTTGGTTAATTGAAGAAAATTCGACTAAATTTTAATGTGACTCTGACTTGATGCCTAATTCGGTTTAAATCCAACACCATGCTAGTGTCACATCAGTCTAGTACTAGATTTTGGGTTAATAAACTGATTATTGTGCTATTCGGGATGACCTTTGGTTTTAGACTAAAAGTTAATTTAGGTTTGGACTCACTACAGACAAGACTAGTTTGTTTTTACTTCAGGTATTATATCCTAGTCTAGACTAGGTGTTGATCTGACTGAAATATTATTATTCCGAATAACGGATCCCGACTGGGACTCGAACCAACGTCTTACGATTCCAGGTTACATGCTCCTACCACTGAGCTATCGGGTTATAGTCGACTCTATGGCAAATTCTTAAATATAAATTAAACATTTACTGTATCCCTCTTACTACTCCCTAAACTAAGCTACCAACCATTCAACACCCCTGCAAAGTAGCATAAAAAAATCTCATCTAGCATGAGTAGCAGCTTTAAATACCACATGATGATTTAGCAGAGGAGGCAGTACTCGTAAAAAAAAAAAAACAAATAAATTACATGATTATGCAACAATTTTAACGAATTATATGCTTATTAATTGAAATTGAACTTAACGCCATAGACTAATCCAGAGAAAATCGTGCATAAGCAATTTAATTTACTTCAATATCACAAAAAATTTGCATTAACTTTGATACTGCTATTAAATTAAAATGTCTACAACTACAAATTTTCGACCACAATCACGATAACATGTTAATTTACATAGAGAGAGCATAAATATAGCCGCAATCATTCCATCAATCAATATCAAACCGTAAAAAGTGTAACAAAAAAGTCTTTTCAAGGTCAGCCATAAAGCGATCAAGTGCAAATATTGATGAATGGCTTCATTTTTGAAAATTATGGAAGTACGGCACTTCCTTATGCTTGTAATAATTTGTTTTAATGTCCACAAATTTATATGTGACTGCTTCAAGTATGATTATTACCGGAATGAATGAGAGTTATGACAAAACATTAAGCTAATCCATCAAATATGTCCATTCATGTTAATCGGCTACTGAACTCGCTTACGATGACTAGTTTTAATATTTTTTGATAGATATTATAATGAGAAGTGCCACAATAGGCATTTTCGGGCCATAAATATGTCGATTTTACTAAAAATGTTGAGTTTAATGAGGAAGAGCTGCACATTTTTGTTTCAAATTTTTTTTTGTTAGGTATACGGAAATTGTTGATGATGTTTGGATTGTATGGTAAAAGTGTAAATGGATGAAGTAGATCAGATGTGAGGCAGTGGCATTGATGATCGACTTTTTGACATGTGGGATGATGTGAATTTATGAGAATGTTAAGTAATTTTAAATTGTATGTAAATAAAGCTAATTTGTGTTTTATTGGCGGAAATGTCTAATTTTGAGCAATTTGCTAATTTTTTGGATGTTTAACGAATTTTAAAAAATTAACGGTTTTTGAAATTTTGAAAGTTTGATGGTTTTTGAGAATTTAAAAATTCAACGGTTTTTGGAAGTTTGAAAATTTTAGGAAAATTCAAAAAATTTTGAAGTTTTTTAACTAAATTATAGAAGATTGACGAATTTTAAAAATTTAACGGTTTTTAATAATTTAAAAATTCATTGATTTTTTGAATGTTTGAAAACTCTAGAAAAACTCAATGAATCTTGAAGTTTCGTAAAATTTTAAAAATGTAACGGCTTCTTTTTTGAAATCTTCAAATTTTAAACGCTCTAGAAAATTAATCCATCTCAAACCATCTCAACCAGACACCTAATAGACATTTCAATCTCATAAATATTGACTGAGTATCTTCGCCATGCCCCCAAAAAAAGTAAATTCTTATTCAAATATTATACATATTTTAAGTCAATTCTGATAAAATTCAAAATCTTATAAAAAAATAAATTTACAAATCTACAGAAATTAATATTCCATAATGATTCTGATTCTGCGTAAATTATCATTTCTGATCAACAATCTGGATCAGTGGAGGGCATTCTGTGTGCCGTAGCTCTCTAGTTTACCGCAAAATTTTTTTTTTAAATTTCATGAACCTTACGCCGAGAGCAGTTTTGGACAAGCCATATAACCAAGATGTGCCACAAAAAATGAAAGGTTGTCCACCCCTGATTCTACACGATCGATTCGAATCTTCAAGAATCATAAATGAATTTTTAATGATATATCCCAATATTTTTTAATAGCTTTTTTATTCAGAATTATGAATATTAAATAAAGACAGTAGATTAATGATTAACAAAATAGTTTATATGTATAACAATCATTAATTACTTAATGAGCTATTTGTTTAGATCTTTTATCGCATTTTGAAAAGTTTTGCTTTTTATTGAATTATGAAAATTGCCCATAATTGGAATAATTCCACTTGATAAGGTCAAAGATGCATTGTTAAGCGACAGATAATTGGAGAAAATTTTGTTGAATAGTTTGACTGAGCTTAGCTTATTTTGTGTGCTTTATAAAGCTATTAAGCATAAAGAAATTTATAAAACTTGTAATCCAAAGCCTACATTATCAATCATACACCTGAATAAACAAATACTCATAATTATTCCTGATTTATTCAATATTTCTTATGTCTATTTCCATTCGATTACAACTCAAAAACAGGAAATGATCAAAATCAATCATAAAGACTGAATTGTAAATTTTAATTAATTCAATCTTACACAATATTACTTTAAAGTCTATAATGTCCTTATTTGTACAGTTTTTCTATATAATTACTAAATTGTAATTTCAAACTGAGCTATAATAACCTAAACTGAGCAAGAATGAAACAAAATTGAGCAAAAATGGTCAAAATTGAGCAAAAACTACCACAACTGAGCAATAACGGTCAAAATTGTGCAATAACGGCCACAACTGAGCAATAACTGTCAAAATTGAGCAAGAATGTAACAAAATTGAGCAAAAATGGTCAAAATTGAGCAATAACGGTCAAAATTGAGCAATAACGGCAACAAATGAGCAATAGCAGTCAAAATTGAGCAACTTTTTTTAACTTCTACTAGAATGTATATTAAAATTTAAATTTAAGAATACAGTTAGCTAAAGTAGCTAAATGTTATCGCCCATAAACATTGACATATTAAGGAATTTCACATCTTTATTGTATGTTCCATTCCAAAATTCTTATATACTCCAAGTGGTTCATTAACAAATTCTGATATACTCACTTTAAGTACCAGAATTTAGACTGGGCCTGCGCGACATTTAGACGTCATAGACACACAACTCCCCAAAATGAACTTTCAATCCAATTCTTAAGTCCAAAATCTACTCATGTAAGACACCCTGCAATTATTGTTTTTTAAATTAAAAAAGGTAGTGCTATAAAAAGGAAGGATAGTATAAAAAATAAAATGAAACAAAATGACTGACATGTAGTTGGTCTTATAATGATCAACAAAAATAATAATGTAATTAATAAATCTACATAAAAGCTTGAAAAAAATGGCAAGGCATATCCATATTTACATACTCTTATGTCCAAGCTTATATCTAAGTCATAGATCATACTCGATCTTGCCAACCTTTAAATTGTACATAAACACTTAGCTCACATGAATTTCAATATAGTTCAATGATTAATGCACAGAATGGAATTTCATGGAAAGGTATTGAAATCAATTTTTGATGCAATATTGAATATTTTATAGTCAATTGAATTTGAAAGTATATAAAATAGCCATTAAGTCTATTACCCAGAAGCATGAAATCAGAGATTTGATATGAGGGATTATAAGCTAAAATTGGATAAATAACTGGAATAAGAAATTAACAAGTTTTTATGATGAAATTTGGACTAAATAATAAAAGGTCGCTTTTCTTCTTGCCGATGCTGTGGTCAGTGCTTTGAAAAAACAGGAAAATAATTAATTAGGGAGCGACTTGATTTAAATTTATATTTGATTAATAAAGGTCGTTACACTTTGGATTATGATGATGGATGATGATGGAGGGAATTAACTGTTTATTTATATTGTGTAGGAATTGATTGATTTTGAGTTGTATGCTGACCAAGTAGCTTGTGTATTTAGGGATTTTTCGAGATTTTTGTCTATGCTTACTTACTTCCTACAGTGGTCATACACATTAACTGTAATCTACGTCATTTCTTAGATTACTTTATAGGATTTTGGATTTGGCAGGAACAGCCGTTTTTTCTTTTATACAAAGCTTCATCTTGAACGGAAGTCTCAAACCCTCAAAAATTAAACCAAGCGAATTAATCTACCCACTGAGCTCGATCCCTCAAATATGTGCCAAACGAGGCTTGCCCTACCCGATTGCATTTGATCCCTATATGGAGCAAAACCGTTTTGCTCAGAATAAATTCTACAATTTCTACATTTCCAAACGTACCTTGGCCTACCAGCTAGATCATTTTATGGTATGGTGTGAAT
Source organism: Chironomus tepperi (assembly GCF_022539635.2). Taxonomy (NCBI): domain Eukaryota; kingdom Metazoa; phylum Arthropoda; class Insecta; order Diptera; family Chironomidae; genus Chironomus; species Chironomus tepperi. The sequence continues at coordinate 14,067 of NW_027226178.1, read as the reverse complement.
ATGTCCGCATTGGGTTTCTACGCCATACACTGATTGTCAACTGGGTATGAACTGGGTAGGATCATGTATGATGGTGATCGAGCCAATATTTCACTAACTTTCTTACTTCTGTATGGCTAGCAGCTCAAGTGTGATTCAGTCGACGCCTGAGGCTGACTCTATCGCTGGCCACAGTTTGCCAATTACCAATTTCAAGTGTAATACTATCTTTATCGACAGCTTCTTTCCATGAGTTCTTTGGCCTACCGCGCGATCGACAGCATTAAACTTAGTATTGATAAAGAGCTTTATTACTATTATTGCAATAGAACTAGATTCAGGTATCATTTATAGGAAGATAATAATTGCAATTGGTTTGTAAGGAAGCATTTGAGCGTACCGATGCGGAAAACTTTATTTTTCTAGACAAAAATTGAACAAAAATCAGCCATCTCTACGCCGCTGAGGCACCTTCACGTGTTGTTGTAAACAATGCAAGGTAGCGGATCCCAGTCACAACTTTGTGCCACTCGAGTTAAATTCAAGACATAAAATATTAATTTTTAAAGGGAAATGACCCAAAATGTAACCTGTATTGTCTGTAACCAAATTTAGAACTTAAAAGTCATTCAGCAATTAAAAATCTGCACAAAACTTAGTCAAATTACTTCCAAAAAAATTCAAACCACCTGGCAAAAAGTAATTTCAATTTCCTTGAGTCTTATCGCTTATTAAATCTACTTTTTCATGCTATTTCAATCACCATCATCTCAAAGAAGTGATTTTAAACGAAATATCCTAAATCATTGGTGCCATTAAGCCAAAAACTCTGCATTTTCTGCAAAGTCACAAATAAAATAAGACATAAAGTTTTATGGCTGTTTTGAAAAATCATGATTTTGAATGTTAGATTACCATTATTTGTGATTATTATCGTCGATTCCAACAGTAAGAAATTTTGCACGAATTGCTGAACTTTTTGTTTCATTCCATTTAAAGTCAAGCATCTAATAATGATCATGTTGGGGAGGGTTAAGAGGTTAATTCGATCTGAGAATTAAGGTGTGAAAATGATCGTAAATAACTTATTGAAATTTATGGGAAAACTAGCTGTAAAGATGATTTTTTTTAAGGCTGAATCAATTTTATGTTGCTGATCTGCCTTAAACAGTAGCCAAACATCAAATTGACGGTTGATATTTAGAAAATTATTGAACGACGTGCAGTTCTCCAATGAAATTTGAAGAGCATTCACACTTTTAGTTACGTAATCTCAATACAGCCTTAACATCCACTCATTCAGGTTCCCAAATATGCAAATTTAATTCCTCATAATAATCACGTTCCAGAATATTAATGAAAAATTCTAAATAGCATTGAATATGAACTCTTTGAATCTAGATTTATAGGAAGAAGATGTTGAATATCACGGGAATATTCCCAAATGATAAACAAACGGCCAATTGGAGTCAGATGTTCAGTAAATATTTAAACTATTTTATTTTGTTGTTTTTTGGCGAAATACGAGAACTTTTAGAGATGTTACCAAGGTGGGCTAAATTCTTTTAGTTGCCGACTATCATAAAGAGTTAGACAATATGTCTGGTTTATCGATTGATGAAGAAGAGTCAAATGGATATGACTAACATTAATTATGGTCTTAAGGTATGGGAGAGTTGATATGGTAGAATGAAAATTGGAATTATGATGAGCCAAATGGAGGCGAATCTGCCAATCCAAGAATAAAGCCTTTGTGGGAGCAAATTGATAATTTTCAATATTTTTTGAGGACATGGGTTCTATTTCTAAGCAGTACAATGCGGCGAACTGCATTTTTTGCTAATTCAGCCGTTGTGTTACTGTTAGAGCAACCTCGTATCTTACCGTTAATACGGTGACGTACTGGTGTCATTGCAAACACGCTATGCTGTTCAGGATTCTTAATTAATTGGAAATCGAAAGATAATCACTTGGGCACCGATATTGTCGACGATAATAGTGTGAACGGCAAACCATCTATTTGACATGGAGGTATCTCGACGTCATCGTGACGACTGTCCATTTTGTCTTACTTACTTACATTACTGCAGCCAAGCTCCTATGCAGATTATAAATTATCTGAAATCTGACTCTATTGCTGACTCTGTTAACTACAAAAGCTTGTTCAAACTGTCTGTCCGTACATTTAGCCAATGGTCAGACATTCCATTGGTACAGTACTGTACTTACTGTACTTTCATATAGGTACAGTACTGAACTATTGGAGTGTCCGACCCTTGCATTTAGCTGACATCCTTTTATCACTTATGCGTGCCAAGTAACTTTTGGGGTTCCTAGTCTCTGTTGCCCTCGCTGATTTCAACCAAAAGCGGTATAGTCATTTGAACTTCTATACAACCATATTCACCAGTATAACAAGTAAATTCCCCATAGAATCCAATATGCAAATCCCCTAACATTCTGCAACAACACAGCTCACCTCATTCATAAATCTCCTTATTCTACACAAGCTGCATCGCCAAAAAATATCAAGTTTAAGAAGTCTGGTTCATTAGAATCGTTAGAATCCATAATGAGTTCTGTTGAACCTCTTATACACATCTCGTTCCAAACAAATAATCACCAAAAAAAATTAGTCAAGTAAATATTTATCATTCGCTGTTTACAGTCCTTGATCCATCCGAAACTTGATATGAAAATTTGATAATTAACCAAAAATACGGGAATGACATCGGAGAATATTTTAGTGTCAAGTTCGCACGGGGAAGATTCTTAAAAAATTAATTCAGCAACACGTGAAAGAAAGAATCACTTTACATGGCTATAAAAGAGTTTTTAAGAAGAATTTGAAATATTCAGCCACAACAAAATAGCATCCAAAATGAGAATTTCCATTAAAGTCAAGCATTTTATAGACTTTTTCATCATTTTAGCTCAGCATTAGCTTGATTTTTTATGTTTTTATTAAGTAATTATCTCACTTGGCATCTCAATGTCGATGACAGACAAAGTAGCATAAATACAAATGATACAATGTATGTAAAAGCTTTAAAGCAGTGGTGGGCAACCTGTGGACTGTGATCCTCAATACTATGAACCGTATGCCATGTCCGGATTCGATCGTGGTTAACCAACAAGGTGTGCCGCGATGTACAAAAGGTTGCCCAGCCCTGCTTCAAATTATTCAAAAAATGAGCTTCGAGAATAGACTCAGCTAGCTTTTTATGGCTGATAATGATAAGTCTCTAATTGGGAATAGAATTGAAGCTGCTTTATGCTTCGCCTACAACATATCTGCCACGGCCATCTTCGATTAAAATTTATTTGAATCTGATGGATGTCTTTTGTGTTCTAATTTGGAATCTGCTGAATTGACGCCATATTGATGATGTTATTGAGTTAGATACTTGCCATTTGGCGAGCAATAAGCAGTCATCGTCATAAAATTTTTTATCGCCACAAATTTTAGATTGTAAATGCTGAAGCAGACAGCCTTTTTGTATTAAAAACATATAAATATCATATATAGATCAGTTCCATATACATACACAAATTGCTATATTATTTCAATTTATCAAGTTCTTGAAGCTATCGAGTTGTTATCGTAAACAGTTGAATCAAATGATATTATTATACAGAAGCAAAAACAAGTTTTTTTTGTGTCTCTCTTCTTGGAAATCACAAGATGAGCTTACAATGATGACAATTTTTGCTTTAACGTGTGATACAGATAAAAAAATGGATATATATTTTCATCCAGAAATGCTAATATCAGGTGTCTTAGAGATTTTTATTGGCTCATTTGTTTTGTGGAATAGAAGAACTTGGAGATTAAACATAGAGACCGTTCACTTATTAGGTTAGAGAATGACGATTTTGATTTCCAGAATGGAATTCTAGAAATTTTTTTCTATGATTTAGATCAGTGATGGGCAACATTTTATCTATAGCGGCACACCTTAGTGGTTAACCTTGATCGAAAAATTGTTTGCGCTAGTGTGCTGCGGCACACAGGTTGTCCACCTCTGGTTTAAATGGTATTAAACGTTATAAGTGAACGGTTACACTAATGAAAATTGGTCATTTACTTGATCTTGTTGACTGGATACATCAGTTGTGATGTATGAACTTGATTAGATTATGCCGGCTGGCTCTAATGCTGACTAACACTTGTTCATTGCTAATATTATTATTGGAATATCTATCAACTATATCTTACCATAATGTTCTCTGATAACTAAAGTGATGCTTTGCATTTATACATCGGCTACTATTCAGGACAGCCTAGGGCACTCTACCTTTCGATGAAAAATCTGAATTGTTGAACTAGTGATAGAGTGGGCTATTTATGCACGTTAGGAAATTTTCCAATATTTTTCCAGAAATTCTAACTTTTAGTGATTATGATAGTTCCATATGTCTAGTATATGAAACCGCAAAGAAAAAATTTTTTCAACCCATGGCTGACGAGAAATAGGGTTTTGAAAATTGAAAAAGTGTATCGACCACTTTTGCTAAAAATGCTCTAACTTTTTAAGGTTTATATCAATTTCATTCAAATAACTTTTATTTAGTAGATATAATTAGCAACTATATTTATAACAACAATTTTAAAAATTTCAAGTTCCTTAATGCCTCTAAAACTTAGATTTATTGAATATATGAGAATTCTTCATACATATTTTCACTTTTCTCAGGTCGAATAGTGCCGATTTTATTAAAAGTTATTTTGTGTGTTAGGTACTAACAATATCTACCAAATATTATAAAAATTATTTTTTTCGACTCCGGTTTATGTAGACAAAAATGGACTTTTTCCTCAAAAAATAACGTTTTTTCGACATTTTCGAGTATAACTCTAAAATAAGGGTGCATGGTACGGTATATTATTGCAGTTTTGAATAGTTCGTATGTTATGCTACAAGATTATGGAAAAATATGTGCAACTTTATCTGCGCGTTTTCGAGAAAAATGACAAAGTATCTATTTTCTTGCAACATTTTCATTAAAAAATTATTTTAAAATCGTCTAATGATATTTTATGAGGTATTACATATGTTTATTTAACATTTTCTGATAGAACTAGATTATATAATAATGATTCAATAAAAAATTTTAAGGTTTTTTCTAACCTGTGCTGGCTGCTTCGCTCAGAAATCTACTATGTACTCAAACCTCTACTGTTTAGCACTGCTGCAATATTTTTTATTTCTGTCTTAAATTATGTTTAGCTAAGGTCAAGACCTTTCCAACGATATATAATACTTATATGTATAGTCTTATATTAGTGGCTAAATAGTCAAAAGTTTAAAATTCCAATTTTTCGACCTCATTTTTTAAGTCAAATTTTCATTAATTGATGTTTGGGAAGGTTTTATGAAATAATATGTAATCTTTTCGACTGATTATGACATAAAATGATCAAAAGTAATGATAAAAATGTTTTGGGTTCATCCCATAGTGTAACTGTGGACTTTGGACCTACGGCCATTCGATGAGCTGAAAATTTTTTTATGTCCACTTTCAATCATTTTATGTCATAATCAGTCGAAAAAATTACATATTATTTTATAAAACCTTCCCAAACATCAATTAATGAAAATTTGACTTAAAAAATAGGTCGAAAAATTGGAATTTTAAACTTTTGACTATTTAGCCACTAATATAAGACTATACATATAAGTATTATATATCGTTGGAAAGGTCTTGACCTTAGCTAAACATAATTTAAGACAGAAATAAAAAATATTGCAGCAGTGCTGAACAGTAGAGGTTTGAGTACATAGTAGATTTCTGAGCGAAGCAGCCAGCATAGGTTAGAAAAAACCTTAAAACTTTTTATTGAATCATTATTATATAATCTAGTTCTATCAGAAAATGTTAAATAAACATATGTAATACCTCATAAAATATCATTAGGCGATTTTAAAATAATTTTTTAATGAAAATGTTGCAAGAAAATAGATACTTTGTCATTTTTCTCGAAAACGCGCAGATAAAGTTGCACATATTTTTCCATAATCTTGTAGCATAACATACGAACTATTCAAAACTGCAATAATATACCGTACCATGCACCCTTATTTTAGAGTTATACTCGAAAATGTCGAAAAAACGTTATTTTTTGAGGAAAAAGTTTTTTGTCTACATAAACCGGAGTCGAAAAAAATAATTTTTATAATATTTGGTAGATATTGTTAGTACCTAACACACAAAATAACTTTTAATAAAATCGGCACTATTCGACCTGAGAAAAGTGAAAATATGTATGAAGAATTCTCATATATTCAATAAATCTAAGTTTTAGAGGCATTAAGGAACTTGAAATTTTTAAAATTGTTGTTATAAATATAGTTGCTAATTATATCTACTAAATAAAAGTTATTTGAATGAAATTGATATAAACCTTAAAAAGTTAGAGCATTTTTAGCAAAAGTGGTCGATACACTTTTTCAATTTTCAAAACCTATTTCTCGTCAGCCATGGGTTGAAAAAATTTTTTCTTTGCGGTTTCATATACTAGACATATGGAACTATCATAATCACTAAAAGTTAGAATTTCTGGAAAAATATTGGAAAATTTCCTAACGTGTTATGGTTGCCTTAAAAACTGGTACCAGATGCAAATACTTCATGAATAGGACAACATGTTAGTTCTTATTTATCTTGAAATAACAATTCCTGAACTTGAAAAATTTACACTTACCCAAGCGACACAAATGAAGAAGGTTAATCCTCTTTTATTAACACCAAATGCAAGCCGCCTAACTTAGCCAGCCATATAGACGCCAAATGGTCCGCATAGAAACCTTTAGATCCTGATTACAGTATTTTCAGCATTCCTTTCCAGAATATCCTTCTTTTTTAGATTGAATAATGATCTTAGCTAGTTCTTAGAATCTAAGACTCAGAACGTACTGAACGCTACACTTCAAAGATCTTTCCAATAATCTCCATTTATGTGTCAAATTGTTATTGAAAATCATCCCAGTCATTGACCAACTTAAATCTCATTTCGCCAATTTCCAAACCAAATTATCATTCAAATTTTCAATGGGTATAGGCTCATAATTGAATATTATCCAAAAATATCATGACTCACTATCGATATTGATTTTAAAATATTTTTGTTGACTCTAATTTGAAGTTATTATAAATTAGTCTAATTTATGCAAAATCATTAAACAAGAGCACACATTTGTCGGCTTGCTTACATTTAATCTTCATCGTGTGTAGAAATTTTTTTGGATGTGTAAAAATCTTCTAGTTTTTCGATTATGTGATTTTTATACAACACCAAAGATCCACAAAAATGGCTATAAACTCAATCAGCTATGACGAATATATTAATCTTTATAAAAACTCTGTCAACGTTTAATGATCTCGCAAATTTTTCTGTTAAAAGTATACCCGAATCGGAAAGACTAGTCAAGTTTCAACGAATTGCTAAAAATGATGATTTGATAGGATTCAAAGAATTGTTTACTTTTTTGAGACGGCAATAAGACATCGGCAGTTAGAATTTTGTGATTATTCAAATTTTAAGCCTCAGATTTTGATTTAATACACATTTTTCATTACTTCTTTACGTGGATTATCGTTAGCGATAATAAAGATGATTTTTTGAATTTTCTGAATGAATATGGATAGGGGCGTGTGTGGCTTTGAGTAGACATATTTATAAACTTGAATTTTTATGAAGATCAATTGATTGAAGTAGATTTTTCCGATAAAAACTCAATCGAATTTGGTTAATTCAGTAAGATCTAGATCTGAGACTAGAAAGACATTGAGATCAGTTGGAATTTATGACCTCCCAAGCTAAATATTGTTATTTTCTTATTTGTAAAATTCAAACATTACAAAATATTTTCATTCTGGGCTGATCAGAAAATATTGTTAAATTTTAAAAAATGTTACTAACAAGAACCTGAACCATGAACGGACTAGCAACTAGCAAGTGGTGTAGCTGAAGTACGTCGGTTTGATACTGCATGATATCATGCCGACGTACTTGATCCACACGACCAAGTAGCAGCAAATTTGGTGCTAACTTACAAAAATATGTTTGTTTTCACCAAATGGCTGCCTCTTGGCCCTAAGCAGAGCTCGAAGTCGACTCGACATCATACGAATTTCAAATTGACTTCGAGTTCTGGTTTTAATTATGCTGTCACCTCGACAACGAGTTCTGAATATTTTTAAGTGAGCCGATCGAGTGAAGGAAGTGTGGAATATGCAATCAGAGAATCCTTCAGCAAGCCCTTTAGCTATCCGTGGTCCTAATGTTTCTTATTTCATCTAGTAATGGTCTGTTGTGCTTCAAAAATGAAAGCTAAAATATTTCTGAATTCTGTGGATATTTTTAGACTCATCGACATTGTTTACTGATTTTCAAGCCTAGCTCTTGTCTAAAATTCTCAAAACAAGCTCTCTAGCCTTATCTTTACTACTTAATTCCATACCATATCTAATTGATAAGTTCCACTGCGTATTTGAATAATTATGAGACGCTTATTTAGACATTTTATCATCTATGCTGGAAAATTAATTATTCAAAATATTTTTAGGTATGGAAAAAAATCTGACGATATCATGCTTATTGTCAGTCGCACATGTGTATTTAAATCAAATCGTTTAATCATCTTGAAGAATGAACAAGATATTATCATAATGAGATCTAGATAGACATTTTGAAATTGACAAACGATTCCGACGTTTTGTCTGATCCAACACTGTATGGACAATTTATTGGGATTATTTTGTTCGGTGTCATTTGGGATTCAATGTCGGCTTGTAAAGCCTTAAGTAAACGAGAAATTGATGAGGGAAATAAAATTTTAAGTCTGCAATAACTTTTGAACTTAATTTATTGCTTTTAAATGATCTGATGTCACCAATACAAGTCCAATACCCAAAAGAACCTCTCCATCAAGTTCAGGACTAGCAACAAGCGCCATTCATTATCCAATTTACATACAAAATAACTAGAAAGAATGCCAACCTTTAACTGTCATTAAGCATCAACACCTTTGCATGCATGAAACAACAGCAAATTGCCATTTGATAGATTTATTATAGTCGAACTAATAAAAAATTTCACGGCAGTCAACTTTGATTTTAAAAAAAAAAAATTTCACAACAGCACAAGCTCTTTTGGGATTCACTGAACTACGGTTCTTCACAAAATTTATGTTTTTTTTTTTTTATACTCAGGCAATAATTTTTTAAGATGCTATATGCACAGGAAAACGCCCTCAATGGTGATATTTATGGTGAGACACGATTCATTATTAGGTACAAGTTCAATTATTTTTTGCACATCGCCAACTCAAAAACAATGAAATTTTTTTATATTTTGTGTGCTTCACGTGAATTATTACAAAAAATAATATTGTGCAAATATTAAATTCCCATAATAGAAATAATGCAAAATATGTAAGAAACAAATTAAAAAGGCCCGAGTGGCACATAATAGTGGCAGTTAAATGTCTATTTAGAAATATTGATGATTATGACTAAGGATGTGTGTAACAGGCACTTCAAATGAGGTAATGTTGACAGACCTTCATCCTACCGCTTAGTCACGAGATGGTGACTTAGCCCAAGCAGCACAAACGAAGAAAGCTCGACCACGGAGCTTTTAAGACTCCCCTTTACCTCTTTTATTAACACCAACCGCGTATAGCGTCCATATGGTTGCCAAAACTAGTCGACTTTAATTTTGTGCTATTAAAAGAAGTTTAGCGAAGTTTTAAAAGTTCCGTGTTTGAGCTTTATTCATTTGTGTCACTCGGGTAGTGATTCCATGTGTTAGGGGTTGGGACGGACTGGCCATTTTATTAAGAGATCAGCAGAATATTATATACCGTTGACTTTTGACCATGGTTGACAGAAGATCATGAGAACGGCCAAGTGTTTCATGGAAAGAAGCTGTTGATCAAAACTCAAAGTCTGCTACAATTTCGAGTCGACTTGAGTTGATTTTTCCGCACTAAATTCAAGTCATAGTACGATTAAAGCTCCTTAAAATCCTTCAATTTATAAGCAACCAAACAACAGCCATTCCCATAATTCAGAATGTGCTGCCAAGACTAACATCATAACAGATTTATTAAAATTAGCATATTGTGTGAAAATGACAAATTTATTGGATACAAAACAAACATTGAAGCAAGTTCGATGAAAAAAGAGAATTGCTGAAAAGTGAAAAGAGACAATAAATATTAGTCGTGAATAGATATATTAACAAACTCAAGAAGAAGCTCCACACTACAGTGTAGAAAAAAGTAGCGAGACGAGTAGTTCCATAGACCTTGACATGAATGCAAAAAAAAAATAACACGCGATTCAATGCGAGAATTTTTATTACAAAGCTTAATAATTTCATAAATTTAAATTTCGTAGAATTCAGTCGTGAATTTTGTCACAATTTCTGTTGACCTTTTATTGTCTTCTTACAAGGAGCTATCGAAAAACAATTTAAAGTCTTTTCAATCCAAAACATATGACACAAAGGTTCAATGGACTGATTTAGAAACAGAAATACAAAATTTTGTCAAGGACATTTCAACAAAGTTGATTCCGTTTGCATTCAAAAAAGTACAATTAAATGGTATTGTGCTGTGCATTGATACATGATCATGCTCGATTCAATCGGTAAAATAGCAAAAAGCGAAGAAGCAGCAGCCTGTGTATGCATAGAGGTTTAAAATGAATTTTATTTTGTACATTTGGGGGTCAATCACGAGCTTCGTAACGTAGGAAAGAACAGCATCAGCAAGCAGCTATATAAAGGATTCAAAGTAAGCAGCCGTAGTGCCAACGAATCTCTAATGGAAGCCAAATGTCTAAATTTTAGTCAACATTTGATTAAATGTCAGTTTTGAAGCCCTGTCTTAGTTATTTGAATAGCACATATCGGGTAATCGATCAATAGTCAGGTATATGGCTGATAATTCTCTGATTTGCTGTCAGATTCCCATCATTTCCGGCCAGAGTAACATGGGCCTGCTGCCGGATTTTGGATCGATTAACCGAGTTGTACTTTTCGGGCTAATGAAAGTCATAATCTGGACAACAGTCTAAAATTACTCTTGAACAAGGCACGAAACCCAATATAAGATAACCCTACCTAATCAAAGCTTATTGACATTCATATTTAGTAAAACAATATTTGATATCAAATAACACAAAATCTAAAGTCAATTCCTACCAAGCGACAACAATACCTGCCATAATGTATGCAAAACCCCTAAAAACCTTTCAATCTCATACTTTTTTTTGTTCACAAAATAACACAGGTCACTCTCTACATGCAGAGTGTCGAACAGCAAAAAATAAATAAAAATCAGCTGTTCCATTTATATGACATGATGACGCGGTCGACATTGACCAAGAAACTAAAAATAGAAAAATTTTATATTATTATTACTTCTCATGTTTTTAACAGTTTGACATTGTTTGAACTGCTTTGGGAATTTCTTGGTAAGGCAACAAGTTTTGTTAGACTAACCGTACAGAACATATTCATTCTTACGCGTTTTTATTAATAATTTATTCAAAATTATTCATGGATATGAAATGAAATATATTCCAGTATTTTTATCTCATTTATTGATCTAGTGTTCAGTGACTTGAAGACTTTCATATTTATGTTCCCGAGTAGCTCATGATTGATGTTTCTTTTGATAAAATTAGGAATTTTCAAACAAATTTTCTGTGTATTCTCAAATTTTGCTTAAATTTCTAATGTAATTCGGGTATTTTATCAATTTCTTCAATTCTGGATATAAGGTTGAGTCTTGGGTTCTATTCTTCTAGCTTGTCAAAGTCATTTTTGCCATAGCAAACATAAAAATATTAATTGAGAATACATCAACTGTCATTTAATATTCAAATAATATTTGCATCTACAAAAAGTTGATTTTCTCCTTTTATAGCAACTTTATGGTTGTCGACCCCTTCATGTAAACATTTTAGTCTGTTTTCTAATTTCAAACAATAAACATCATTTATATTTAATTCCATAAGAAAGTAAGTCTCTGAAGCAATATTTCATCAACTACTCGGACAATAAACCTGACGAATAAGCTGAATAACAAACAAACAGCACCACCAACATCAAACGAGAGATAAATATAAATCGTAATGCCAATTAGGTGCTTGAAAAGATAATAAAAACAAAAAAGTTCTGACAAAATGTTAAGTAAATTAAAAATTCACTTCAGTGCTTCAAATTAATATTATCTGCCCATAAACATCTCAAACCAGGATATTCCTACGACTCATCACAACACCACAGCGTTCTGTTCTTGTTGACCAAAAATAACAAAGTAACAAAAATTAAAAATAAGAACCTTTTGCGGTTTTTTTTGGTCAGAGCAATGAACTTCATTGTCCTCATAAGCATGCACATTGTGTCTATCTTCGATCAAGTCACGTATAATTTTTTATTATTTGACAGAATAAACACATACGGTAAATCATACATATTTGGTCATACGCGTATTAAAAAGAGGCTGAATACAATTGACAGCCAAGCTACTCAATTCATTAAACGAAATGTGCTGAAAATGAGATTTGATTGAAATTTATGCGATTAAGTAGATTTTATGTGCGAAAAAAAGAAAAGAAATAGCAAGGCTCATTGTCTGTCCATTCAGGAAACATTCATAATAAGCCTTAATTACATGCGTACGACATGAATAAGTCTTGTTAAACATAAAGTGCAATTTGTCGGTCAACACAAGCATTTACTTTATTATGATTTGATTTAAGCCTTTAATAGGAATAAATGCACACACAAAATAGTCGAGTCTGCATCGCATGCTGAACGTAATTTTAAAATTGTGCGAAATCGAAGAATAATCTCAATACGTGTTGACATGATTTAAGTATTGAGGCACGTAATAAAATAAATAAATTTATTTTAATTTTATAATTGATTGCAATTTGATTACTTTTCAAATTGAATTAAGTTCAAAATATCTCAATTAACTCAATTTTGCTACTGCTTTTTTTATTGCTGTATTAAATTTCCATTCAGAAAAAATTTTCAAATTCTCGGCATTTTAATTATCAATAAATAGATTTAATCTTGATTTGAGATCTGTTTTTATACTATTTCTATTTCTGTCTAGTTTCTTTTTGCAATTTCCTCATTCTTCCTTCATAATGAATCGAGTATTTTATATAGAGAAATGTTAGGTATGAGGTAATTATATTGTACAACAACTTGAGCTCCTGCTGATTGCTTTTTGACTCAATATTGTGCTTAAGAAATTTGTGTGCAATCAAATTAATGATCCCGATTGGCACAAGTTGGTTAATCCTGTGCAGGGCGCAGGGTAACCTGTTTGCTGCGGCACAGTGAACCATATACCATGTATGGTTTTGGTCGAGGCTTACAAGCAAGGTGTGCCGCGAAAAATACTTTTCATTGGGTTAATCGATCAAAAATCAGATGACAGTCCATTGTGACTCTGACTTGTTGCCTGATTCGATTTCCAGAGTCAAACCGACCTGAGGTCAACTTGTGAATCGATTAACCGACTTGTTCTATTCGGAGATGCTGCTTAAGACTCGATAACCTGACATGTGTGTGGCTTCGGCATTTTCTATCAATATAAAGGAACAGCCTTACTGCAACACAAGCTAATAAATTCTAAAGATAATGCCCATCTGTTACCTCACATATACAGCACGTTCCTAGTATAAAACTGTATTACAGCACCTATAAAAATTGCAAATAGTACAACTGGTTTGAATTATTTAATAATATGCAATCCTTATGTAGATATAATACAGACTTGAGATTTACATCGGCTTACTGAACTTGAAATACCTATAAACAATTGACGATACACACGTCTTACTTGACGTAACTCAACAATCGATAATCTCACTTCTTTATTCATAAATCAATTTGTCACCTCTCATTTTGTTAAGATCTTCTTGCGAATGAAAAATTATCGACTATAATCTTTATAGTCCGGAATATTTCAAAAAAATTAAGTATTAAACTGATGTTCTGGGAATGGGAAAATGTTGTCATAAGAATGATTAAGAAGCTTTATTAAAGCACAC
>NW_027226177.1:0-19648 GCF_022539635.2 Chironomus tepperi | reverse complement strand
TGCACGACATCATCGGCTCTTATTATTGAAAGAACTGAAGGTTTATTGATCGTTCATGGTTGCTGGAGTCACTCCAACTGAAATCCTCTTCTCAATGTCGTCACACCACCTGTTGTCATGTGTGGACAAACAGCTTTGGTTCTTATCTTCATGATTCTCGTTTTGGAGTTACCACACGGTGACATTTTCTCGTTAGCCTTACAATTCTTCAAGGTTTGTGCGGTATGTGCTTCGGATTTGTTATTTCAGCTATTTGTGAACTTGAGAGAAAATGCCATTCAATTGGCACTTGGATCATTCTATCCAACACTGTTGTTGTCAGTGCTATTTGGCCAATTGAAGGGAATGCCATATATTTTAAGGTGAGTGACTGTTTGGTTGGGTTGTTTGGTGATGATGTCTGGACAATGGTAAAAGTGGAAGTTAGTCGAAAGTTGTCTAAGGGAGCACAATGTAATAGAAATTGAAACTGAATTGGTTTGTTATCCTTGAATGGACAAATTGACATAATGTCGTGTTAATAACTAGATCTAAAGTCAATAATGACATATTTAGGGACAACTCCGAAGAAATGTCATTAGTCGACCTTAGGCAGAGTTGTGAAACAGACATTTCAGACAGGCAAAAAACCGTACAAATTCTTGATACTTGTAATAAAAAACCATACAAATTATTAAGAATTTGAACGAGCTTGCCTGTCACAGGTACCTACTTTGCAACATTCTGCCTTAGTTCTACTTATTAACATAACATCATGTCTAGTTGCCCACTCGCGTACAATTCGTTAAAAACCGATTGAAATTTGTATGAAATTTTATACTACAAGTGTTTGCAGAAAACGAAATTTCATACAAATTTAGATCAGATTTTTGAAAGCGAACCGGAGCGAATTTAAGTCGATTTCGCCCTTTACAACATATTTGTCGATGTGCCTCTATGTCTCCATTTTGAAGGCATGACTCTGAGTGCTCTGATGACTACGTGAAGGAAATTTGTCGTATTGTGCTGCTTTGAGTAGATAATGACAAAGTAGATTCGTCAAAATCCAGCTTGTTGAGTCCAGCCGAGCTTCAACTTCCAGACATCATTAGTCAACAACTTCTTCATATGCTTAATATCGCTTATTAATACCTAAATTAATCCTGACCTTTCAATTTGTAGAAATATCGCTGTCGGATTGCCATTAACAATGGCAACATCTGCATTGCGTTCAATATTGACCCGTGGATGGGGAATGATGGAGTTCGAGGTGTACATGGGATTCGTAGCCACCGTTTCATGGATTCTACTGTTCTTGATCATCACTATGGTGTCCTTAAAATTAAAACAAAATTAAGAGAATTTTTTTAGCAATTTTATTAAAATTTTTTACTTCCAAAAATATTAAGTTACCCTTAATCCTGTTTTGTAGAAAATTTTCCTCTTACCCTTCACTTCCACCTATTGTTAATTTATTTTCAAATTCTCTTTGAATTTTTTTTTTTTATAATTTTTTTCATATAAAATTGTTGTTTTATTATTTTAAATGAAGCCTGACTGTTCTCCTTTATAACTTAGAGATGTTTTGTATTAGGATTAATGATGTAAAATTTACCCGGACTATAGGACATTCCCCCTTATCTTTTAAACTTAATAAAAATAAATAAATAAAAACATACCTTCCGTGTACCGCGCGGAAGTTTAAAATGTGGGATCGCAATTCATATAAAGCAATCATGTATAAGGGACAAAAACATGCAATTATTTACTTTTTCTATTCAATTTTAGTGATAATTACTGTCTTTTTTTTTATAACTTATTAGAACTGTAAAAAGAAAGAAATTTAAATGACAAAATACATAAAATAAACACAAAATAATGAAATTAGCACAGTTGGATGTTTCCAGCATATGGAAATTTTTTAATAATGTGCGCATTTCATTCGAAATTTGATACTTTCATGAAGTATATTGTATTCATGGATGTAATTTGTATATCTTATAATTAAGAATGACAGCTAGCTTGGTGGACTTCGAAAGAACTTTTTATTTTTTTGTTTAAATTGCCACAAAAAAAATTATTTTTTATTTAAGAATTATTGAAAAATTTATAAAAAAATGATGAAAGAATTAAAAATTGAAATTGTTCGAGTTTTGATGGATGTTTTGGTCAAGGGTGTGGAGCTAATCAGAACAGATCAGTTCCATATTCTTGGTTTTGGTATTGTTGGTAGAAGGCTTTGAAATTTGACTTGGTTTGTAGAGATTTACTTACTTGTTGTTGGTCATTCAGATCAATTGTGATCCATTGTTTCCATTAAATGGCACCTGACACTCTATAGCTGACTTCCGTCTGTCAATGTGAAATGCAAAGTGCAAAAATTTGGGAGGAACCAGAAATTGCAAAACTAGATAAATTCTTTAAATTCGTTGGTAGAATTCATGGATTTCATGAAAAAATCTTCAAATTCCTGGAAATATGCTACGATGTTCTATGATTCTGCTAGATAATCCACTTCCCACTCCGAATTGCAATACTGTCAACATTTACAATTCAGTTTCAATTGCTTTTTTTTCTAAACAAATTTCAGTTGTTTGGCGACGATTCTTTATTATTCTTCAAATTCAAAGTTGCTTTTGTCAACAATTTGTCTTTAACTTATCGTTGTATGAGCTATTCGGATATCACAATATTTATAGCCATAACAATGTAATTGGATATGGTCCCGAGCAGTACTATTTAGCCGCACTAAAGGGTTTCTCGATACCGAGACCAAGACTATTTAGAGTCAAAGGAATTCCTGGATAGAAATTCCTTCGTAGTATCTATCCCGGCCTATGTCTGGTGAATTACATAACAACAGAACAAATGTTTATTAAAATTTAAATTGAGAATATGAACATGAACAAAATGTGTCTGAAGAATTTATTGAAACCAAAATTGCGGGAATTCCTTGTCGAAATTGTCTGCTATCATCATGTATTTCGTGGCTTATTTTTACGCCGAAAATTAAAATTTCCCGCATCGTGCCGTTCAAAATGGAAAATATTATTAAGTATATCCCACAATAAGCTCATGTTTCGTGATTGAGTTTAAATACGACACGATGCCAGAGTCACGTCTTCCCGGTAAGGTTTCCCGGAAACTCGGTTTCGACAAATTCTCGAGATAAATTCCCGGATAGTCGGAATCGTGAAACCTTACATCCCACTGCTAGTTTTTCCATGGATCAATCGATTTGTGCAGTTCGGGGTTTTAAGCATTATGACGTCTTTCTAATACGTAATTGTATACAAAATTCATATGTAAATATTCGCTGTCTGCATTGACAGCACATTCGATCAAAAGAAAAAATCATTCGACAAACTTCGTCAATTCCCGAATTCTTCTTGATCGATGATTTTCAATTCAAAACACGAAATTCATTCATCTTCAAAAATAAATTGATCTTGTCATCAAAGAATTACTGATTCAGTATGACGTGATAGTTGTGTCACCAATAAGTAGATATTTCCCCAGCATCATCACTTAATGATAATCATGAATTATATTGTATTTGCATATTTCACAGTTCACAAATGCTCAATGACTCATGCCATGAAATTGCAAAGTTCTATTGTTTCCGATCTATTGTTCCGCTGATAGCAAAGCCAAGTCGCATTGCCTTAAATGTCTAAATCACTCGAATAATAAATTTAGCGATGAAAATGAGAAAAAACTTTAATTTTTTTAAGAATTGGAAGTTCTATTGCTATTATCAAATTGTAAATAAGCTTAAAAAAACTGTAAAATTTTAAAAATAATTGATGGATATGAGAAAAAGTATATAAAATTCTTTTTTAAAAGGAACAAGAATGTGTTTTTATTGTGTTCTGTTTATGCACAGTTAACCGCTATCTCATAACAGACAGCATTCATTGTCATAATTGCTCATTTCACAGTTAATTTAATTAAATATTTAATTTCTTTTACAGATAGCAGAGTTGTTTAATTAATGAGTCATTTGCTTATCTTTTTTGTGGCTTACAAAGTAAACTTTTGAAATTGTTTCAGCTTCCACAAACAGAAGATTGTCAATATCAGTTGAAAACCTTACTACTTCTAAGGTTCTAAAGAGAAATGTGTACTTTTCAAAAGCATAGACCGAGTGAGACTCGAACCCACGTCCTTTTGATTACATGTCAGCGCTCTTACCTACTGAGCTACCAAAGGTTGTGAAGGAATGTGGCACAACTTACATTACTTACTTCGCTGGTCGAACAGATCAATTGCAATCCAAGAACTTTCTTAGAAGCCTCCTAAAGGTGGCTCTCCCTAACATAATCACAATGATCACAATGATCACATTCAGAGCATGCTCATTTGTATGAAATAAGCATACAAGTGTGTCATAAAAGTGTGTATACTCAGAGTATGCTCTTTGTCTGTTAGGGTCTATCACTAGCTTACATCTTCCAATTGTCGATACCTAATGACAGCTATTCACAATGAGTTTTTGGGTCTTTCTTGCGCTCTTGTTACATCAACAAAATCTGAATTTAAGACCTTATTTAATGGAGCTTCGACAGGTCTCCTAACAACATGTCCTGTGTAACACAAAGCAGACTTGAAATCTCATCCAGAGCTCAATGTACAGCTCTTTTATTTGTATTAGATCAGAGTACAAATTTCGAAATACCAATTTCTAGGAGCGTAACCAGAAATTTTTTGAAAGCAATCTTGTATTTTTCGTTGAGTATTTCTTCACAAAAACCAGAGTGTGGCTTTCCCAAAAGTGACCGTTAAATTTTTTCAAAAAAAAAAAATAATTTTTTTTCCGCAATATTCGAATTTTTTTTGACCGTTACTTTTACTTTTCTTCGTAACGAAAATTTTTATTTTGAAATAATTTGAGTTCGAATTGACAATCTCATGTCGAAAAACTCGAATTTGAGACGGCTCTGACAAAAACCCTTAGTAAATTAAAGATCTTTTCCAAAAAATGACCACTTCTTAAAATACTCTGCTATATCCAATGATTTTGAATAAGATTCTTATTTTCGATTTCGAAGAATATTACTTAATAAAGCTTGTTAGTGACGTGATTATTTTTTCGAAAAACAGATTTAAATTTTTAAAGAGACATTTAAAGACATTTGAATATAAATTACGCAGATCTAACATCGTCGATGATGCTTGAGGATATAAAAATTTTTATTTGCATGGTAAATATTGATATAACATCTGACGAAATTATTTCTTCTTCATATACAACAATGGAGCGCCAAAAATATTGATTTTTCTTAATTTGAATCGTTAATCAGCTGTAAATATTTACAGTATCAGTATTGAAAGTGAAAACTCAGTAATGCGTGAGCCAAAAGATGTTTCATCTGCAACATTTTTAAATCTATTTAAAAGTAATTACGTATGCAATTACGTGCCTATACAACTCATGTGATAAGTAACAAAAAAGTCTCAAAAATGCGACAAAAATAATAAATTTTGTCAGTTGAGTCGTGTGCTTCTTAAGACTCCTAATTAGAGCTTGCAACTTAGTGGTAAGCCTCGACCAAAACAGCATACGGTTCGTGGATTTTCCAAAAATTCTGGCGGAGCACATGTCACCCTACACTGCCGTAGTAAATTGAAGAACTTTATCCAAATAGAATAAGCAGCAGAGGTGTTGACCCCAAGCCATTTAATCACCATAAAAAATTTTAATACATCTCAAGTACATCTTGTCTGCAGATCAAAGACCCGATTTCATAAAATTAGATTTCTATCTATAGATCTTGAAAGATGAGTCACGCGAGTTTTTTAGTTCCGATTTGAATATTTGTGAATGAAGAAAATTCTGAAAAAAAATTTATTTTTTCCTCGAATGAATTTTAAAACTTTGCCAAAAACATCAGGAATATACATTAACTAAAAGATGTGAGAAAATGGTAAATGAATCATCAAAATATTGTCATATTCATATTTTTAAAAAGAAACGTGAATCTCCTTTTTGTTACGCTCATAGCATTTTGAAACGTGATTAATTCGGTAACGTTTTGTAGAGTTTTGGAGACTATAACTGTAACAATTTAAAGGCGCCTCTACTGGAGTCCGGATTCCATTGGAGGCCGCTCCAGCTTTTTTTGGAGTTGACTACTTTTTTTTTGAAGGTGACTTCAAAGTGAACGCGCCACTGGACATTTCCGGAAACCCAAATTCCTGTTTACTCTGGCATTTTCTGAGGTGCTAAGACAGTTGTAGGCACACTAGTCGATGCCCTGTTATGTATAGTTAATTGTTGTATTTGCTAATCTTAAGGCATAATTTTCCGTCGCGGTACACCTTGTTGGTAAGCTACGGCCGAAGCCTCATACGAAGTCGTAAAAGAGAAGGAAGGAGTCCTAACAACCACATGCCATAGGCGGCTTCGGCTGTAGTTTACTACCAAGGTGTGCCATGGCGCCAGAGTTGCTAGGACTGTGGGAGTCAGGACTCAAAAGTCCAAAAAGGCACATCCACTATGAGTCCGTATTTCCATCAATGTGACTCGATTTTTTTTTGGGACGCCTCCACTGGAGTTTATGCTCAACATCGGAGCTCAGCATTGAATTATAGATTGTTACTTACATACTTCTCTTGCCGTACAGATCAATTGTGATCCATGACCTCTCTTAGATGTCACCTAAAACCAGCTCTATCGCTGACTACCGTTTGCCAATTTCTGATTCCAATTAAAATACTGATCTCGATCAACAACTTCTTTTATAACAGATTTTTATTTATAGATTGTTATAGATGTTATATTGGATTTATATAATTTACTTCCTATGAAACAACAAAAAACAAAGAGAATTTTAATTCTCACGTTTAGTTGACATTAGACCTTTCTCTTGTAAACATGAAGAAATGGTTGTTCAGATATTTTTGAGGTTAGAAAAATATTTTTGAGGTTAGAAATATCAAAATGTGCAGTTCAGTATATTAATAGAATTTTATTAAGTCTTCAACTTTTATGAAGTTAAACTTCATACACAAAACATAAAATTTGACTTTAAAATGTGATAAAATGATTTTCTTAGTGCAAATATTTAAAACAGCAGTTGGGGGAAATTTGAGCAATAAAGCAGATAAATGTTTATATTATGTGCTGAGAATAAAAATAAGCAAATTGAAATGCGACGCCACATTATGTGAGAATCATTTGCATACAGTTCTAATTCCAATTCTTAAAATAAATTACATAATTGCTCGGATCTTGGAAATAGAATTTTCGAATGTGATGACTCATATCTACTAAGGATGAAAATTCCAGACAATAATAGTTTAAGGCATGCTGTGAATTTTTACTGACGACATTTAAGTGTAAAACCCTTGCTTAATGACTGTTTATTTCAAGTAAAGTGCTGAAATGTACATGCATCTGATTTAATCATTTAGATAAAAGAGTGGGTCGTGATTTAAAATAATTTTTTGATCCGTGTTGATTCATTGTTTAATTCTATTGGAGTGGTAAGCAACCTGTGTGTCGCGACATGTGGCGTCGCACAAAAAATGATTCGCGACATGTGTCATGGCACACAAAAATCGACAAAATGTGTCAATGACATGTGTCATGACATACAAAATGTGCCAACGACATGTGTCATGGCATAAAAAATATGTCGCCACATGTAGAGCCACAAAAATGTGACACAACATGTGTCATGACTCACAAGATGTGTCACAACATGTGACATATCACAAAAAAGGTCATCCACAACTGTTCTATTGTTTAAAAAATTTAAGAATTTTATTCAGAGTCAGCATTATTCTGCACAATCCATATCGCACGATCATTGTTTGAACTTGAGTCATCAAATCAGGGTTTGTATCAGGAATACGATTTTCTCATGTACATTAGATTAATTTATTTTCAATTAAAAGTCAGTTCATATTGTTTCAATTGAAAATTCTGAGCATAATACTTATTGTATTACTTGGTTTTGATGTTATCTTTATGAAAGTTAATTTTGGAAATGATTCATTGTAAGCGTTATCATCCTTAGCTTGATTGTAGGGCTGCTATTCTAAAGACGAGTTAGGATTTCTATTCTTTAATGTACCTTAAATTAGAGATTCCAGAATTCCCGTTCCCGTAAAATTTCGGGAATCGGGAACGGGAATTCCCGGGAAAATTCCCGTTTTTGGAAACCCTACCTTAACCCAGAGGGGCACAATGTTGCGAACTTGATTTTTCGGCATAAAATGTGTCGTAATCAGCCGTCAAGATGCTGTTAGGGTTTTTGTCTTATCGGATTAGATATGTTATTAGAATACCTGTAAAAGCTCCATTGAATGATGATGAGGTCTTTAAGTCTGACTTTGGAGGTGGCTAAAGATCACTTGGTGGAACAAAGAACTCATGGAGAGGAGCTATTGATTGAAACAGTATTGGTCTTGGAATTCGAAATTGTCAAGTGGTAACTAGTGACGGAATCACCTTTAGGAACTCTAGGAGTGCAGTTCATCTGTATGGTCATACACCACAAAATCAAGCTCAATAAATAAGGAAATACAACGAAAAGGTATATTTGATATTTGGTCCAGAACATTGACACTGAATTTCATCCGGATGTTTTTTTTCGATCAGCTTCGAGGTTAAACTTTGGCTTTCCCAATTGAACCAGTTTATTAATCCATAATACCTAATGACGCCAAATATTATTTACTTTTTTGGGTTCCTTGACTTTTTGCACGTTTTTTCCTTGAAGTCGAGCCAAATATGAATGTATTAGATCATAAATACGAAAATATTTGTAAGTATCAAATTTTGACATTCGACATCAGTCAAGCAAATCAATCATTCAAATTTCAAATGAAATGTTAGAATTTATATATTTTTGTTTTTAGGGCTTCGTTTAAGTATAGATTTTAGTGAATATGGCATGGATGTCCAAATAATTTACGACTTAAACAAATGTTCTTGATGAATAACGTTTGAAATACATTTCAAGAACAAGTACTTCTTGGGAATTTTTAATAGGAATCTTAGCTAAGAGATGAATTGCAGTATTTATATTTAAAGTATGCTGAAAAATTCTTTCGAGAATAGGAAATTAAGTGGAAAATGTGATAAACATATGTTTGAATTAAGATTCTAAATTCTTCTCAGCCGTACATTGTGGGAACCTCATTTTTCATCACAAAATTGAAACAAAATCATTTGTCATGGTGTCGTTAGGTCAATTTCATGTCATACTGTTAATTTAGTGACGTATCCGTAGTCTAACGAACACACTGTGTTGTTTGAGTGAATACTATAAAAAGTGACATATAGAGCTAGAATGATATAGAAACTTAACATATTGGGCTTATTTACCTTTTTTCCATTGGAAGTGGATCTTTGGCACCCTACTTTATTGAATATTAATAGAATTCGGCTAAAAACAGAAAGCATGCTGCATTTTATGCATTTTAAATGCGTAAGCCTGCAGTTTTGAGTTGTTCCAGAGACGCGCAAGAGCGTTTCGCGGCTAATGATTGTTTGACGAGTGAGGGATGTGCAACTGAAGACCCCAGAAGACTTAAAGTTTATCGGGGAAGATCAGAACCACTCCTTTGATGAGGCTACTGTCAAGCTTATTGTCTTTAGCCTACAAAGAGAGGTTGAGAGCCACGTTTCCACTGCATATGATTTGAAAAAGGACAAGTGTAAAAGATTCTCCTGTCGAGTCTCGAACCCACGACTGATTGGTCGATGACACAATATCAAAATACCGAAGTACGAAACCATTCCGCCACCGAGCCACATTGACTCACGAACATATTGTTTCGAACATATTCATTGAGATTCTGAGTGTCTCCTGTGGGAAAATTTTCTGTTTAATATTGAAAGACATTTATGAATGGTTCTTAAAAGTGTCAGGAGCTCCTATATCAAAATCTAAATTCGAAGATCAACTTCCCATTTAAGATGCTTGTTAGCTTGTCAAAATTTATGATTTAAATGTGTACAGTACAATCTACATTTCATAATGATGTCAATTTAAAAATAGAATCTAACTCAATTCGTTATAAATTTAAACTGATGAATGCAAGATTTTTCACTTATGATCTTATGAGCTAATTGTGAGTAGGTTGTAGATTTAAAATTAAATCATATTACTTCATAATGCGAAATTGACTCTTTTATTGCAAATAAAAGTTTCTTTTAATAATATTTTACGATTGACAGAACATACTCGAGCTCATTAAGTACTGTAATAAAAATTATGCTGGTGCTCTCAATTTCCATTTTTGCATTTTCAATTCTGAAAATTTCTGTTATAGAGGTATTGCTATAATTATGTTTATTTGCATGTGCAGCACATTTAATTGTTTTATTTCAAAGGAGTGCTGTAATTGATAAGTTTTGTCTGATAAGTCTAGTATTATTGAAGACTATTTTGTGTCTGCAAAAAAACAATAAATGATCTTGAATAGCACAACGTGTTCGTTAAGAATCTTCTTACCCATATTAACAGTAACAAGCGAAGTGGCCCTAACCGTACCATGACGACTGAATTTAATCGGAATTTAATCTAATTTAATTAAGATTTCTTTGATGTTTTTAGTGCCATTGTCACTTTATTAGCCAATTGCTACGGAAATCATATAAGTGAGCAAATTATTATTGTGTTTTCGGAATTTGAAATATAAAGAATTTAATAAGTCTATGTGAAATTTGTTCGAAATTCCAAAAAAATCATAATTGACTATGAAATTTATTCAAATATTTTAGTTTGAGGATCGTTTTTAAGAAAAATTGCAATTTTAAATAGAAAGTGTCGATACATTGGAACAGTGTCCAAACTGTGTACCGTCGAATTTTTTGGGAATTCTATGAATCGTACGAAGTGCGGTTTCGACCGAAGCTCACCTACCAATGTGCGCCTTGGCGAATAAAGTTTGAACGATATTGCATTAGAAAGCGAAGTTGGAGAAAATTAGCAAGTTAAGATGGAAATGACTTTTCTTGGTAAGTATGAACATTGAGCTATAAATCATTTAAAGTGTTTGAATCATGTGCTGTCCAAGTTGTCACTAGAGTCAACATGAAAGTTAATTTATTGACTACCTTTAAATGCTTACCTTTCAAAAGCTTGTAAATACCTGGAAGTGATAAAACATTAATTGAATTAATTTTAAAATTTATGAACTGTTTCTATAAATATTGATTCAATTAGCTGACGTCTTTCCCGCATGATATTAATTCGATTTATCTTCAAAATGAAAAGAAGATTAGCTATAAATAATCGTGGAAAATTATCGAGAAATGAATATGCTCATAGCATTGCCATGATCAATAATCGAAAACAGTCGCAGTAAAGATTAAGATTGAAGTCATAAAATGTTTATAGCTGACCGTAGCTGCATATTAGAGCTAACCTCAATCGTCATGTTTGTGAGGTTATGGATTACAATTGATCTGTAGAGAAGCAGCAAATAATTGAAATTTTTACGTATGTTTTTTCCCGTGAGTAAATGAGTCATACTACGTGACTTGTGTCATATGAATTTTAATTTAAAATGTCTTATCACAAATTTATCACGAAATTCGCAACCGTTCGCGGAAAGCTAATATGTTAATTTGATAAAAAAGGTAAATGTATAAAAGTAAATAAAGCTGAAAATTGGAGTTGCATTAAATATTTGTTATGTCAATTTGATATAATTTGGCTGTTTATATAAAAGGTTCCATTAAAATGCATACGCAACCATATCCAATCATCTACAAAGAAATTGATTATTTCCCTTGACTCACCCGATCCTTGTGTTCTATATTAACTTTGAAGCCTAAGGTATTTCTATCAATATGTCCCGAATAACACAAATTAATCCAAAATCCGACTCCAGACCGTAATGACTCTGACTTGATGTTTCGAATTAAATCCTACCTCAAATTAGGATAGCTGACGGCAAATTTTGGATCGATCAACTGAATTGTGCTATTCCGATGCATGTAAGTAGGAGTTGTCAATTGTCATTATCATCTCAAAAATCGTAACAAATTAAAGAACCGCAGGGTAAATTTGAAAAAAAAAAAAAAACTTTAATAACTTGTGATTCATATTTTTTGAAATTAAAAACTAGAACTCGAAAGAAAATTGATTCTTGATTTATAATTTTTAATCAGCAGGATAATTATTATTGTGTATTGTTCCATGACTCAGTTTGTGGGAGGAATCACGTTAATATCTAACATGTTAATTTGTTATTTAATTGGTTCATTTTTGTTTATTTTTGAATTTCAAAAACGGGATTTCAATAATATAAGATAACAATGCATTATCAGTCGGTAGAATTAAAATACAAATAAATTCCAATTGAGATTATTATGAGGCTTGGGCAGCTGCCGGCAGGAGCCTACTCAGCCTCTACGCTCATGGGTCAAACCCCTTTAAGGAAAAAAATCTGTATATTTCTAGGGGTTTCGAAACAAAAGACTCTAAAACCTAGTCAAAAATTCCACCCTCTTCTATACTAATCTTGGCAGGGACGCAGCCAAGGAGTAGGTGGGTGGGAGCATTGCACTATGGGGCAAAATGAAAAAAAGGGACATTCACTTTGATTTTTGGACTTTTTTGGAATCAAGACTTGAGGGTATATTTTTCTTATAGTACATATAGCAATAGACTTTGCATGCAAAATTTCAGCTCATTTGGTGCTGTTTGGTCGGTTCTGGAGCTGTTTGAAGTTGAAAAATGGTAAAAAAATGGTTTTTCACTTCTTGTTTGACTTGAAAAGTTTCATATTTAATTAAAAGATATTGAAAAACGGTTTTCGGTTCCTAATTGTACTATATAAGAGCTTTAATTTAACATAGACAAAGTTTATATATACTCGGTTTTAGTGGCAGGACTTGAGAAAATGTATGAAAATACCAGGAAAAAAGCTTCAAGCGTCCGGCAAATATGCTAGTTCTCAAAGTTTCTCATATAGACCTATTTTTTCGTAAATGTACTTACGTTCTACTTTACAAAACTGAAAAAATATCCAAAATTGGTTGGTACGAACAAAAGTTATAGCATTTTTAGTTTTCGATGAATTTTTTTCTCAAAACTAATATTTCTGAGATGAATTTGGAAGATATCATTTGGAAAAAGTTTTTTAATGTTTTTTGATGTATTTAGTGATTTTAAGAAGACTTGCGAAGAAATTTTTTGAAAAAGTTCAAAATTTTCGAGTTAGAGGTACATATGCTATTTGACGACTTGACCCTTTTTCTCATCACTCAAACTGCTATAACTTTTACATGACTAAATATATTTCAGTTCTGTTTCTTGTTTAGTGTAGCTGGTTATAATACCTTTCTAACGATATATAATACTTAATAGTTGGAAGTAGTCTTGGTCGTGAAAACGGACCCTGTTTGTGACTGACCCTTTACAAAGAAATTTTCAAAAAAGTCATTTCTAAAACTACCACTTAGAAATCAAATAATACAATGTTTTTATGTTTATTATGTCAAAATATGATAGTTATGAATCTCAAAACACAAAAAAATCTCATTTTGTAAATTTTCTGTAACTTTTGGGGCCTTCATAGGTAATACTCAGGTAGTCTCTCAATTCTCAGAAATGAAACTTTTTTATTGACTTTTTGGATGATATTGAATATTTACAATTATTTTGTGCAGAATGTATCAATTTTAAAAAGTTTGGGTCGAAAAAAGTGATTTTTGACTATTTTGTTAAAAACAGGCTTAGGTAAGTTCACATTTAAGGCACTCCAGTAGCCACTATGATTAAGTTCTATACATGTATTATACATATTTATAAAGGTAATAGTAGTAACTAGCAATAACAGAAAACAGAATGCAAAAATATTAGTTCTAAAAAAAGTTATAGTCATTTGAGTGGCCAAAAAAGTGTCGAGGAGAGCAACCAGCATAGGCAAAAACACAAAAATTCAAAATTTTAACGAAATTCTTGAAGATTTTTGAATAAAAACTATTTTTATGTCGTAAAAATTCAAATTATTGCGATTTTTGTCAAAATAAACGTAAAATTTTGAATTTTTGTGTTTTTGCCTATGCTGGTTGCTCTCCTCGAAGCTTTTTTGGCCACTCAAATGACTATAACTTTTTTTAGAACTAATATTTTTACATTCTGTTTTCTGTTATTGCTAGTTACTACTATTACCTTTATTAATATGTATAAAACATGTATAGAACTTAATCATAGTGGCTACTGAGTGCCTTAAATGTGGCCTACCTAAGCCTGTTTTTAACAAAATAGTCAAAAATCACTTTTTTTTTCGACCCAAACTTTTTAAAATTGATACATTCTGCACAAAATAATTGTAAATATTCAATATCATCCAAAAAAGTCAATAAAAAAGTTTCATATCTGAGAATTGAGAGACTACCTGAGTATTACCTATGAAGGCCCCTAAAGTCGCAGAAAGTTTACAAAATGAGATTTTTTGTGTTTTGAGATTCATAACTATCATATTTCGACATAATTAATACAAAAACATTGTATTATTTAATTTCTAAGTGGTAGTTTTAGAAATGACTTTTTTGAAAATTTCTTTGTAAAGGGTCAGTCACAAACAGGGTCCGTTTTCACGACCAAGACTACTTCCAACTATTAAGTATTATATATCGTTAGAAAGGTATTATAACCAGCTACACTAAACAAGAAACAGAACTGAAATATATTTAGTCATGTAAAAGTTATAGCAGTTTGAGTGATGAGAAAAAGGGTCAAGTCGTCAAATAGCATATGTACCTCTAACTCGAAGAATTTTGAACTTTTTCAAAAAAATTTCTTCGCAAGTCTTCTTAAAATCACTAAATACATCAAAAAACATTAAAAAACTTTTTCCAAATGATATCTTCCAAATTCATCTCAGAAATATTAGTTTTGAGAAAAAATTCATCGAAAACTAAAAATGCTATAACTTTTGTTCGTACCAACCAATTTTGGATATTTTTTCAGTTTTGTAAAGTAGAACGTAAGTACTTTACGAAAAAATAGGTCTATATGAGAAACTTTTGAGAACTAGCATATTTGCCGGACGCTTGAAGCTTTTTTTCTGGTATTTTCATACATTTTCAAGTCCTGCCACTAAAACCCAGTATATATAAACTTTGTCCTATGTTAAATTAAAGCTCTTATATAGTACAATTAGGAACCGAAAACCGTTTTTCAATATCTTTTAATTAAATATGAAACTTTTCAAGTCAAACAAGAAGTGGAAAAAACCATTTTTTTACCATTTTTCAACTTCAAACAGCTCCAGAACCGACCAAACAGCACCAAATGAGCTGAAATTTTGCATGCAAGTCTATTGGTATATGTACTATAAGAAAAATATACCTCAAGTCTTGATTCCAAAAAGTCCAAAAATCAAAGTGAATGCCCCTTTTTTTCATTTTGCCCCATAGTGCATTGGGGGCACGCCTCCTTCTTCTCCGAGAATTGAATACACCGTTAATTTTGGAACGTTTTCTTTATTTTTATATTTTTTGTTTGCTTTTTTAAAATATTAAAAAAAAAACGTTTGAGACTGGTGCTTGGTATTGGTTCTTCTTAATTTACTTCTGGTTATGGCTACGGTAAATTGTCAACATTTTTGGCTCACCCATTTAGTATTAGAAATTTTATTGATTGTATAAGTATACGAAATTCAGTACAGTCTAGTATGGTCGAGTGAGAATTGCTTAAGAAAACTTTTTCTTACCTAAATTTTCTCAATCGAACAGCACCGCCACATAGACAAGTATACATTAGTATTGTGAATGAGAGTAGATTTTAACAGAGTTTAAATAAAAGCCAGAGAGAATTACTCCTCATTCTCAATATAACATTGCAACAATACAGTTCGTTATTACTCGTTTCTCAAAAAAAAAAATAAATACATAAATAAATAAAAATGAAAAATAAATTTCTAAAATCGGCAGTAATATTAAATTTAACTTTAATTTTAAAAATAAGTTGTGTTCCTATTAGTGATTATAAAGAAGTTATTGAATATCTACAAAATTTTGATTATTTAACACAAGACGATAGAACGTCACTGAATTATAAAATTGATAATAAAGAAGATGTGAAAAATGATAAAAGGTTAAAAAGAGCTTTAGAGAATCTTCAAGTAAGTGAAAAAATATTTAAAAACAGCAGTGGTGGACAATCTGTGTGTTAAGCTACAATAGTATGCCGATAAAAATGTTTGAAACCGTATATCGGGTACGGTTTTAGTTGGGGCTTACCATCGTGAACTGGAGAGCTCATGGATTCCACGAAAAATCCATTGATTCCATTAATTCCACAAATTAATCCAAAATTTCCAATGATTACTGTGATTCCACCAAAAATCTTTAAATTCCAAGATTCATAAACATTTATCCATGAATAAGTTCCACAAATTCCATGGATTCAGTGGAATTCATAGTTTCTGCCAGATAGATGATCCAGACTCTTATCATCAAGGTTGGCCGTGAAAAGCAAAAGGTTGTTTACCACTAAAATAGAAGAATTTTAATGTTAATTAGATTAGCAAAGATCAATTCAAGAACTATTCAAATAACATTTTTAAGATGTGTGATTTTGTGGATAAATCTTCAAAATATGTTTGCATTCTTAGTTCTTGATTGGACATTAATTAGTATCAGAGTGTGGCTTTCTCAAAAACGACTTTTAATTTTTTACGACAATCAAATGTCGAAGAATTCGAATTTGAGACGGCTACACTCTGAATAGTATATAAAACACTATAAAGCAGTGGTGGACATTTCCAAAAAAATTGCGGTTGGTTAGTGTGTCGCAACACGGGTTGCTCACCACTAAATTAAAACCAGCAAACCACAATACTAGTTCTGCTATCAAAAAAAAAAAATCAATTTGGTTCCGTTTGATCGATTATGAAACAAACAAGAAGAGAATCGAAAACTGGACAAAAATACGCTCGGGGAACTCAATATTGCTGCGTATGCAAAATATTGTATAATAGGTTGGCAAAAAGAAGTATTATTCCGAATTTAATGAACTATGGAACCTATAGAAGTGTTGTCATTCTAAAAAAAGCTTGCTGATTTTATCTATTGACATTGGTGATGGACATTGTTATTATGTCCACAAAAAAGTTAAACCTGTCTACGGATTGCACAAAAAACATCAAAAAATATTTGATTAAATAATGTTGAAAATTGACTGAATATACCGGTTGACGTAAATATGAAGAGTCGTGCTTGTTTATATTAACTGTTTCCTCTATTTTTTGTCGCATTTTTAATTGGACGTTCTATTAACGGATTAATATGTACATACAATTGGTGTTCTTTGGAGCAAGTTTTAAATTGTGAAATTGGTAAAAATTTCGTAAAAAATTATAAAATTTCAAGTTACGTAAAGCATGCTACTTACATTTACTTTGATGGCCCTACAGATCAAGTGTGATCCATGGCCTCCACCAGTTGGCACCTAAAACTGGTTACCACTTGCCATTACCCAAGTAAAGCCTTTAAATTACCTGTATATTTATTGTCATAGACTATCACTATCAGGAAATGTCTTCATAGCATCTCGTCATGCATGTGATAATCGGTGTGTTTGACTTGCAAGCCAAATTTCTCTAAAGAAACCAGCTTTAGAGCAACTTTATAGGATTTTCCAACAAGAAATATTCAATTTAACCATAATTAAAACTTACTCTTCTTTTGCTGTATTGCTGTTAGATTTCCGAGCGACACAAGTGGAGAAGACTCTGTTACGGAACTTATAGGTTCCGCTAAATCTCTTTTGTAAACATCAAATGGAAGCCGACTTAATTTAATAGCCATATGGATGTCAAAAATGGCAGCCTTGTTACATTTGGCGTTAGCTAAAAGAGACTTAGCGAAGCCTATAAAGTTCCGTTGTGGACTCTTCTCCATTTGTGTCATCGGGATTATAGCCGTAATTGTAAATGATAATTTCTTATTTTAGTGAAAATTTAAAAAGTGCGAAATAAAATCAATTTGCTTTTCAAGAAATGCAACTTTCGAATGTATATATAGTCATATCATATTAAACTGGCTTAAATTCCCTTTTGATTCATTGTTTTCTTTTATCTGACATGAACTCTGCGTCTGGAAATAAGCAGCAGATGTTATTGTAATTTTCACTTTTTTGCATATATATACTGTTCAAAATAAAAGAGTGTGAATGATTCATTTACATATATAGGCAGTGTTTCTCAAAACTTGGTCTACGGTACACTACTGTATCGCGATATGATTTTATTCATCTAAACCAAAGTTAGCAGGACATCAATGTGGAGTCGCCTCCTTGCAGTATGAATTTTGGACTTTTGAAGTCTGGGTTCCCAAAGTCCTGCGGAAATTTTATAGCAACTGAATTTCACTTATTATTCAAGAAGATCGCCATTAGATGTTCAGTAATACATTGCCTAGTAATACAGTAAAGTAATACATGTAGAAAGTTCAACAGATCAATGCTCACAGTGCCTTATCGTTGTTTTATGTTCATTTGTATTTTTTCAACACAGTCATAGAGGTCAGTGAAATGAGACATATTCCAAATAGATAATACTGCCTACTGCATTGGAACCATATAAATTCTTCGTTTTCACAAATATACAACTAGATCTCAATCATCCATACGCTGTTGTAATTACCGGGACTCATTGCATCTACAGTTTATGGTGGGACCAAAAATCACTTGTGACGCTATTGTCAGCTTATTGTCTTAAACATACAAAACGGATGTTGGGAGCCGCATTTTCACTGCATATGATTCGAAAAAGAATGTAAAAATGTCTCCCGCCGAGTCTTGAACTCATGACCGCTTGGTCGTTATTGCAATAATTATATAATGAAGTGAAGGAAACCATTCTGCCACCGGCTAACTTTGACCACAATATTAATCCACAACATTTCCATTATTTCCGAATATCCCAGAGATTAGACACTTTCCATTACTTGCTTAAAGGTTTGTAAACAAACTTTTTTATGTGAATCTTAAGCAAGACTTGAATCTTATTAAGGTGACATTTTAATGACCATAAATCTGTTTATATGTGTACAACATATAGGAAGGATCATTAAAAATTCTAAAGATTATTCTCTGATCAAAAATTTTATTTAGCATTGACTGAGTCATGACCTTGCATGTCATCGATCGACAAAATATTCATTCAATTGTGCTAATCGAATTTAGCACATATACGAATGTGTAAAGGCATCACAAATGCCGACGATTGTATTGTTCTACATAAGAACTAGCAAACCTTCATAAAAAAGAACGATGCTGCATATTTCCTATTAGGCATCTGATAATAAAAAGCAAATATTTCAATGTTAATGCCTGCAATCTATCGATCAATTACCATTCATATGCACATATTTACACTTGATGAATATGAATTTAAAGTCAATTACGATAATTGAAAGGTGCGTTTATAGATTAACCAATTTGCTATAAAGTTGATGACCAGACACAGCCAGTGAATCATATAAAAGGACATGATCAAATAAAAATGACAATTTAACGGTTCACAATGCTAAATATTATGAATGGCATCATGACATAGTCAACAGCTTTCTGTTGCATGATATCAACTGATGTTTTAAGCACTTTATTTAAGATATACTTAACATTCACTCGAATATTTGGAAGGTACACGGCTGAAGTGTCAAAAACTGGTTCTAAGTCGACTTTATCGG
>NW_027226176.1:0-19961 GCF_022539635.2 Chironomus tepperi | reverse complement strand
TTTTATTTTTTAAAATATATTTTTATCCCCGTTTTTTCATTCAAATAATAACGGTCAATATTTTAAATGGCGATAGTCTGCTTTGTCATTTCCGGTTTATTGTGCTTTGTTATTTTCGAATGTGAATTGATGTTTTGTTGCTAGTATTGGATTAACCTACAGTATTGATGAGAGTCATGTGGTATAACTGGGTCATGTTGGAATCTTTTATTTTTAGGGGCAGAGCCGATTAATAGCTGCACAATAAGATTAATTTGTCATAAATTTTCCACTTTTTACTTCAATATGAAGTATTGTTGAACTTATTCTTAGTAGAAAATATAATCTATATTCTCATTATAAGAGAAATTGTCATTTTTATCTGTATTTTGGTGTCCTTTTATCTAGAAATTATAACAAAGTTTATTAGGCAATGATCAAGCTATTAATACAAGTAAAATACGTCTTGAAAGCTCTCTGATGCTGATTTCGATTTATTGCTTGATGGAGAGGAAGAAAGCATGGATACATGGAATCATGGAAGGAAGCTGTTGACAGAGACAGTATTGCATCTGGTATTGGAAATTGGAATTGGGTAAAGAGCAATAGGACCAGTTTCAAGCGGCATTTAAGGGAGGACAAGGATCACAATTGATCTGTACGGCCAGCAGAAGTAAGTAAATATTTCATATAGGAAAAAGACAAGAAACTGTTCGAAAATCCGATCCTTGACAACCGTGACTCTAGTGTCAGATCAAATTCGATGAACTCCGACCTCAAGCCATAGTCAATTAGACATTGGTAGCATTATTAGCAATTTCTAAGTCAAAGGTACTAAATTTGTGAGGAGATTCGATTATTCACATTCTGCTGCTCGGATTTGTCAATAATAGATGACGAAATACGAGTCAGACATCCTCTTATAGCATCTGAACGACTCTTACACAAAAGCATTGATACAAACTTAATTAATCCTTTGAGATATAAACAGCTAAATGAGGAACTAATTAAATTATCTCAGAAATAGCTTCAATTCCAACAAATTTGATAGACAAGCTTAAAACCTCTTCTAAGAATAAGATAAAATTGAAACATTTTTGAGAATCGATTAAAACTTAATGATGCTTTAACAACAAATATCGTTAAACTTAATCTAAATTTTATGTTGTGAAAGTCAAGCTGGATTTAATCGATTTTATATTCAACCTCAACGGTGTAATTGAATATCTTTTTATACTTTGCTTCATTGGAGGAAATCTGTTTGATTGCATGTCAAGCATTGAAGATTGTAGATAATTCTTGGAAATTATACATCATAAAATAGAGCATGTTATGTCTGTAGTTTAGTGAGATTAAATCAATTTATAAATTTCTGTGGAAATTTGAACTATTATTAAATTGAAAGGATGGATTAGCGATGGCTTACGTCAAAGATGACCCAAATAGTCTTAGTATCAGTCAGGCACAGCACTGCCACAGTCACAATCACAGTCACAGTCTCAGTCTCAGTCACAGTCTCAGTCTCAGTCTCAGTCACAGTCACAGTCACAGTCACAGTCACAGTCACAGTCACAGTCACAGTCACAGTCACAGTCACAGTCACAGTCACAGTCACAGTCACAGTCACAGTCACAGTCACAGTCACAGTCACAGTCACAGTCACAGTCACAGTCTCAGTCACAGTCTCAGTCACAGTCACAGTCACAGTCACAGTCACAGTCTCAGTCACAGTCACAGGTCACAGTCACAGCCTCAGTCACAGTCTCAGTCACAGTCACAGTCACAGTCACAAGGTCTGCATCAATCCAAGAAAACTGCTAAAAACTATACAAATTGACAATTTAAGGCTTAAATGTTTCAATAATGAACCAAAAATGACACAATAAAAACTCAAACGATCACATCCCTTTCATAAACTGCCTATAATCAACACTTCATTCATTTAATCCAATATAAAAAAGCTTTTTTTAAACCCAAAAACATAATAAAAAGCTTCAAATTTCCTCACAAAAAGGTACAACAATATCAGCAAATAAAGGAGAAAATCGACTCGGAAAAATTTTTTATTCAATATTTTTTCGGTAGGCTAGTTCGACATAATAGCCACACATACAATGCATATGGATGGGTTGAAAAAAATGTGGATATTGTAAAGCTAGTTGAATATGCAATAAATGGAAAATAATGGACATTGTTTGGCCTAAATCCATATTATTTAGTGCAGAGTAGTGAAAAAAAAAATTTGTTCGTGAATAAACTGAGTTAAATTATTTTTTTGTTTTTTATACCGAGTAGCACAAGGCTTCATCATGAAACCATATATTGACATCAGGACTGGATGTCGACTTGAATGCTCAGTGTAGTCAAGTCGACTTGAGTCTATTTTTCTATACAAAATCTAAGTTGACTTCGGCTGGGACGTTCATTTATTACTATCACAACCACCTCAGCTACGTATCGAAGCTTCTTTGGAAAAGCAAAGCCAAATCCGAACCCCTCAAGTGCCTAAGAGCGTTACTCAGTGAACGATCCCAAGTTACAACTTCATTAGTCGATGTTAATAAAGAAACCTAATGGTTGGAACCAAAACCCCCCCTTTTAGATCCCAAAATCAACCCCTGAAAATATGAACTGCCATAAAAATTAAAATCAACTTTAATTTTCACAGAAGAATTGCGTCAAAAAAAACTGCACATCGAATATTTAATCGTGTGATAATCCACATTATAAAACACTGAATTCATTTTAGTCATGTAAATCGTTTATTAATGGAATTAATGATCAAAATGAAAAATTCACCGGAAATTATTACTGTTTAAATTTGCATTTTTGTAAATAAAATTGACACCTAAAGCAGTAAAGTGTCTATTCAATTCAGTTTGAGAGAAAAATCATGTTGTATTGAGTGCAGGGGCCAAATTGACAAAAATTTGGTAAAATCCATTGGATGCTTGGGGCCAGTTTCTTAACCTCTACGGGTAGGCAGAACTATCCTAGTAGAATCCTTCTACCCCAGTCCTAAGGTACTACAATTGGCGAGGTAACAATGCTAGGTGGTAGAGGTTGGCATCCCAGAGCAGCCCCACTACTTGGACAGGTATTCGGGTATGTTAAAATACCGGTCTCTGGATTTAACTTATTTTTGTTTACTCCGGAAGAATAAAGCAGAATTTAGAGTAGCCAACACTCCATTTTGGAATCCGACTCCAGTGGACGCCTGTAGAGTCAGTAGAGTCGTAATTCAGAGTCCGTTCGGGAGAAGAACATTTAATTAATCCACAAAAAGCACTTTTAAATTCTCAAACAGTCTACAACCGACTCAACACAACAAAACCATTCTCAAACACCCAAAGGGTTGCAAAAAACAATCCAGCAGTTACATAATAAAATAAATGTAAATGAGAAAATGAAGAAGATCGTCAGTTTATCGAATCCACAAAGTACAATTCATATGTTTTCTTTCCATTTCCCCCCCCCCCAACCACACATAGGCGCACACAAAAGCAAATACATGATGATAAAAGATTAAAGACAAACTTTGAGTTTCAATTTTCTTCTTTGCACTTTGCCTTCATTTCATGGTGAATTGTTACAGGAAATTTTATTTTTTTTGTTGCTTTTGATTTCTATGGATTATTTTGGATGAGATGTTTGGCTATTGAGTCAATTTGTATTAGCTTTGATTTGTTTAGGGGTTGTAGAATTGATCAATCGGAATTTTGTCAATTTTTTGAAAATTTTGATTAATTTTACACTACTGGATATGACAAGGATATGAAGGATTGTGTTCCTTAAGTTGGTGATATTAGAATTTTAAAATTACCAATGGGTTTTTAGACAAACTTCAAGATTAAGTTTTCAGGACTACGCTAGCTTTGAGTTGTGTTTAGTGAAAATCTGGGACGTTAAATGATCGTCAAATTGGATGTGGACCTATTTAGACATATAATGTTGAAGATAAGGATACAGAAGAGATTTTGGGACAAAGTTAGGATTTTTTTCCAAAAAAGGAAGAGTTTGACCCTCATTAATGTCGAATAGATGAATCTTTGTATGAAAGTCTTGTGTATTTCTAGGTCTGACCACCCATGATGATGATATTGGGTTCGTCGAAAATCTCACGGTTGCAGGACGTAATCCCAGGTCTGCAGTCTAAGACGAACTATAAGATAAAGCTCAAAACTTAAGGTCTGGGCATTTAAAATTCAGGAAATTTAGGTAAGGGGCTCTTAACCGAACTTTAGTTAGAACTAAACATCAACTAGAAACTAATTTGCTCATTAAATTCGAGAAATTTGAAATAAATAGCGCTAAATGCCCTCATTTCTCAGATCCATTTCCTTACTTATTTCCGCATTCAATACTCATCTCACACACTACATACAAGAGTTATCTCATTTCAATATATCTTCATGAAAATAGAAAAACTTTCATGCTTAACATTTTTCTTTTTTTTTTTTTTGTCATGTTTCTTATGATTGTGAATATGTTTTGACTTTCGAGTCAAGTAATTCATTCTGACAGTTTGTACAATTTTGATGTTAAACTCATC
Organism: Chironomus tepperi; assembly: GCF_022539635.2. Lineage (NCBI taxonomy): Eukaryota > Metazoa > Arthropoda > Insecta > Diptera > Chironomidae > Chironomus > Chironomus tepperi. Next base: position 15,430 of record NW_027226176.1, on the reverse strand, counting down.
ATAAAGAAATTAATTATTTTAAATCAAAGAATAATGCATTTTTAATGATATTGTGCAAAAGACAAGCTGTGTTAATAGAGTTCTTTCTGAAATCATAAAGTAAAAAGCTTGCAATAAAGCAGGATAATTAAATGCTTTTGTTTTTAAAAAAAATTAATTTGATGCCCGGAAGGTACTTGATGGAGAAATGGCTGAGGACTGTCAATTTTGGCTAAACCATATCGATTTCAGGCAGAGCCATGTCAATTTGGACTGAGCAACGTCAATTTGGGCTGTGGAATGTCAATTTTGGCCGAGGTATGTCAATTTGGGTTAAAGCAAGAGATTGATTAAATCTCATAAAACCTTCATTTATCAGATTTTAAACAAAATATGACTTAAATAATGAACTGTGTTTCTGAAATGTTAATTAATTATTGTTAATAGCTTTAAATCTGGTTATGAATGTGGCTGTCTCAAATTCGAGTTTTTGTAGATTGTCGAAAAATTCGAACGTTTCGAACTCAATTTATTTGAGACGACCATAACATAATATTAAATTCATTTATAATGAATACATCCTTAACATTGAGCAGCTATCTGTTGTATTTTGCTGGACGCTGCTGTACTTTTCTACCTTGCTGATGTGTCCTGAGAAAGCCTCGAAAATGTCCCGATTTTTTTTTCAAAAGTGTCCTGATATTTCTGGCCACCCTACCTTTACATCCTGATAACTAAACGTCTACACCCAAAAAAACATGTAAATAATAATAAAAATATTAATAAAAATATAATAATAGGTAATGAAGGTGGGTCAACATCAAAATTTCATTACATCAGAGATTGTCCAAAAAAGAACCTTATTACGATTATAATCAGTCTAACAAGCTATTCCTATAGATTAAAATAGTAAAAAGAAATTACACACGATTTACAAACAGTCATAATAATGTGTATATAATTTTTGAGCATATACATGCATACTTTATTAATATTGGTATATTATTAAAGCCACAATCCCATGGTTTAATTGGATACTTCCTGTAAGCAGTGAAAGAATACAAAAATTAATTATAAAAAAATTTTTTATGTGAAATAAGCAGCTTTTGTTTGTTGATTGAAAAGAGTCTTTCTGGTCTGGAAAATTATGTTAATTTTGATGAATTCATTGAATAGTTTTTGGGTTCATTCTTATTAATTTAAAATGTTGTTAAGCTAGGGGATTAATGTTGAAATCTTTTTTTTTTTTGGCTATTAAAATTTTGGTATTTGAGGATTTTTTGTGTTTAATTGAAGGCTGTGGGGATGATTTTCAGTATAATTGAAGCTTGAAAAATCGATAACCAGTTCTCCAAAAGAAGAATCTCCAGAATTTTAATAGGTTTTGGATGCTACATATAATACCTTTAGTTACTCAGATAATTGTGATACTGCTAAGTAGTTGCATTAAGACGTTATATGGCTGTTATATAGAAGGCCGACCTCTACACTCAGTAGTCCTGCAGTTTAAAGTCTGATCAGAATCACTCCTGTAAAGCTGCATTTTCACTAAATATGCAATAATGCTTCCCAAAGAGCTCAAGGGATTGCTGTGTGAGCAACGATGCAAAAGTGCTGGGAATTAGAAGTGATATAAAGACAGATTCAGCTTTCGACGAATTCTAAGTAATCAATAATTCCGAAGTACTAAACCATTTCACTACGAAGCTGCTTCGACTCACTTATGACTATGACGCTAGTCTAGTGATAATTCAAGAAGATCAAATGTGAAGTCAGAAACATTTCAGTTAACCCAGTCTAAAACGTAAGACGAATGGACTAACCTCGATCGGTCCAATATCCTGGTACTGGATCTACCCTGTTTGCCCGAATAAAATAAGTCAATTAATCGATCCAATTTCCTGGTACCGGATTAACCAGACTTATCGCAATAGCACAAATCAGCCAATTGCTTCAACATTCTAGAGTCGGATTTACTAGTCTTATCTGAACAGTTCAAGTCGTTTAATCGATCCAATATCCTGAAGCAGAATTATGGATTGATGGATCGACTTGTCCTTTTTGGGTTACTACCCTGTTATATCGAAAATACCCCAAAATTTAAAAATACTATTCCAAAAATCCCTAAGAGTTAATATAACAAAGCACACTTCTTCCTGACCATTTTCACTTTAATCCACTCATATCCTTAACTCAATATTACACCAAAAAATTCAAAAATAAGCTAATCTTGACCCAATCAACCTAATAAACGTCATCAGCTGCCACAACCATCTTACTCAGCTTAAAGCCTAACAGATTTCACACTTTTCTTCAATTTTTCTTCATCCTCCATCCAATCATCTGTCTTTGAAAGCTTTAATTTTTTTGTTTCATATCTTTTATAAATTTTTTTTCAGCCCAAGGACACAAGAGGCACAGAGAGCAATTTAGTTGATTGAAAAATTTCTACGCATGAAAAATAAACAAAAAAAAAAAATGATTTAGCAAAGCTTGAAACACGTAATTGATTTTCCCTAACAGACAATGAGTACGCTCACATCATGTGAGCATAGTTTAAGTGTGCTCAGAAAGTATTCTTACACAGGCTCATTACAGAGAGCAAGTTGTAAGCATGCTTAAAGAACACTTATGTTGCACAACATTTTCGAAATTTATAATATTTTTTTTGGGATAATTAACCATTCTTTGAGCATACTTAATTCATAGATTTTTTTCTGTGCTTTCTAAAATTTAAAAAGCATACTTTAAGTGATCTTAGATTCATAAAATTTTACTGGACTTTTTAAAAATTAAATAAAACATGATTTGAGCATACTTAATTCATAGATTTTTTTCTGTGCTTTCTAAAAATTTAAAAAGCATACTTTAAGTGATCTTAGATTCATAAAATTTTACTGGACTTTTTAAAAATTAAATAAAACATGATTTGAACATACTTAATTCATAGATTTTTTTCTGTGCTTTCTAAAAATTTAAAAAGCATACTTTAAGTGATCTTAGATTCATAAAATTTTACTGGACTTTTAAAAATTAAATAAAACATGATTTGAGCATACTTAATTCATAGATTTTTTCTGTGCTTTCTAAAAATTTAAAAAGCATACTTTAAGTGATCTTAGATTTATAAAATTTTACTGACTTTTTAAAAATTAAATAAAACATGATTTGAGCATACTTAATTCATAGATTTTTTTCTGTGCTTTCTAAAAATTTAAAAGCATACTTTAAGTGATCTTAGATTCATAAAATTTTACTGACTTTTTTAAAAATTAAATAAAACATGATTTGAGCATACTTAATTCATAGATTTTTTTCTGTGCTTTCTAAAAATTTAAAAAGCATACTTTAAGTGATCTTAGATTCATAAAATTTTACTGGACTTTTTAAAAATTAAATAAAACATGATTTGAGCATACTTAATTCATAGATTTTTTTTCTGTGCTTTCTAAAAATTTAAAAAGCATACTTTAAGTGATCTTAGATTTATAAAATTTTACTGGACTTTTTAAAAATTAAATAAAACATGATTTGAGCATACTTAATTCATAGATTTTTTCTGTGCTTTCTAAAAATTTAAAGCATACTTTAAGTGATCTTTAGATTCATAAAATTTTACTGGACTTTTTAAAAATTAAATAAAACATGATTTGAGCATACTTAATTCATAGATTTTTTTCTGTGCTTTCTAAAAGTTTAACAGCAGAATCTGGCATAACGGATTTTGTACTTCAAAACAACTTCCTGAGAATCGAACTTCAATGCTCGTCTTGCGTCACGAAACTTGGACTTGTTCAAATAGTATTTAAATTTAATTTTCAAAAATCAAAAACCTGTAAAAACAATATATTTAGACGAATGTAGATTTTGAATATCTTTGTCCTTTAAATTTAAAACTAAATTATACATTTTTTAAATTTTAAATTTTAATACAAAGAATACATCATGATATAAAACCAAATATTTTTTTATTTCTATTTTTTATGTTTCATTTTAACAAATTTATATTTTCTAATTGAAATATTAAAACAAATTATGTGTCATTGATATAATAAGTATACTTTCATTAGATAACTTAAAAGGTACAGTTTTTCGTTTTATATCCGATAGAGTAAATGTAATTTGATACGAAGATTCACCAATAGTAACGAAGCATCCAATTGTACTTGATTTTATCGGCTTTTGAAAATAATCCTCAGTAATTAAAATATTACCGGTGAAAATAAATGCATTATTAATTTCTTTAATACTTGTAATTCTTACAACTTTTGATGATTTCAATATAACAATTGAATTTGGAAACCGGGAATCAAGAAAAACGCCATTAACAGAAATTGTACTTGAAGCTTGATTAAAAATAACTCTTTCATCATCTTTTGAATTAAGGCGTACTCGTAAATCTCACAGATTCTGTTTTTGATTTGTTCTAAAGGTTTAAAGGGGAGTTGACAAGTTTTTTCAAATAACCAAGATAGTTTTCGTAAAGAAAATTTGAAAATCATCAAGTGGGCCATGGATTTCAACTTCATTTGCTAGATGTGTCAGAAGATGCATGTTGTATGTAATTTCATGTTGACCATATTCTTCCTCTATTACCAATTTAAAATTTTCGATTAATTTTTGTGCTAGTTGTCGAAATTTACGATCCTTACTAAAGTCCTCGTCTGACAATATTTTCACAGCGCAATGAAAGCTTAGAAAATTAATATATCTTGATGATGATAAATGGTCTCTCATTGCATAAATTCCTATGTAAAGTGTGAACAATCGTAATTCCTTAGCCTTGTACTTATTTAATTGTTCAATGCATCTGAGGTTTCTGTGAAATTCTCTTGGTAACTGGTTCTTAGTTTTTTTAATCATTTCTGTTACTTTTTCAATGCATGTTTTATTAAGGATTCCACCATTTCTTTTTCTTCCAATAAATAGAATTTTTAAAATTTTTTTAGCAACCCCTAGATAAACACAATGCATTGGATCAATCGGAATCTGGTCAATTAAATCCAAATCAGGAATATTTAACAAAATTGTTTCTCCTTTATGATGATCGATATGACGTTTTTCTCGAAAACTTTCATTTGTTCTTAATTCTGGCCTATCATTCGGATTGTCATTATGAGGAAAAGTCATGATCCCATGTATATGATCTCCACGTATTGTGCATTTAAAGCATGAATAATATCCATTATGAGCCACTGTTGAACAAATAAATGAATGTGCCGGAACGTCCATTAAGATTCGTCCCAATTTTAATTTCAAGTCTTTTCCTTTGAATCTAAATCCATTCTTTAATGTTACGTACTCATCGATAAAACTTTGAAGAAACTCATGCGAATCTGGTTTCTTACTTCACAAAAAATAGAAATCGGAAAAACTTTCTTTTCTAACCCTTCTATATTTTTAAATGACATCAATACTGGCCAAATTGATATGTTTACGTAAGGATTTTCAAATACTGGTGCGCCATCTATATTGATATCAAAAATGGTTGTGTTTGGTAAAATGATAGAGTTTCGATCTAAGAATTCTAGACATTTTTGAATTCCCAAATAAATACTTTTTCCACCACTAACATCTATTGGTTCAATTATTTGTTTTGGTCCTACAAGTGTTCGAACATCACTTGGCAAACCACCTACATTAAGCATATCATTTTTTGAGTGTTTTTTTATGACTTTAAGAATTTTATCTAGGTTTGCTCTAGTCATCGATGGGTCTTTTAGATATAATTGTCTAAGGTCTTCTTTAAATGTTAGATTATGTTTCACCGATGCTACACTACTCAATTTTTCAACATCTTCGTTACTTTTATCTTCTACATTGCTTAAGCTGAGATGATCACTTGTACTCAATTCTTCAAACGATAGGCTATGATCATCAAAATTTATAACTCTTGGCTCATCTAACAGGACACTAGAATCATTGTCTTCGATATTGCTATTTCTTAATAAGCATGAATTAAGCTTTCTTCTTTTACATTTTCCTTGTTTGGATAACTTCTTTTCGTTTTTGCGATATTGCACAACCTTCTTCGGCAGCATCTTGAACTTAAATGAATGCTTTGTTTGAAGAATTCAACCTTTATAGTTTTCTGCTTTAGTTCGCTTTTTAAGGAGGTGGGGGGTTTATTACACAATATAGTGATTATTTTTTAAAGTTGACGTTCATAATCGAACGTCAACTTCAATATTGTGAGTATTTTTTAAAGTTGACGTTCATAATCGAACGTCAACTTCAATATTGTGACTATTTTTTAAAGTTGACGTTCATAATCGAACGTCAACTTCAATATTGTGACTATTTTTTAAAGTTGACGTTCATAATCGAACGTCAACTTCAATATAGTGATTATTTTTAAAGTTGACGTTCATAATCGAACGTCAACTTCAATATTGTGACTATTTTTTAAAGTTGACGTTCATGATCGAACGTCAACTTCAATATTGTGACTATTTTTTAAAGTTGACGTTCATAATCGAACGTCAACTTCAATATTGTGACTATTTTTTAAAGTTGACGTTCATAATCGAACGTCAACTTCAATATTGTGACTATTTTTTAAAGTTGACGTTCATAATCGAACGTCAACTTCAATATAGTGACTATTTTTTAAAGTTGATTGCGTTCATAATCGAACGTCAACTTCAATATAGTGACTATTTTTTAAAGTTGACGTTCATAATCGAACGTATACTTACTTACTTACTTCCTTGGCGAAGGCGCACGGGGGCCCATTGCCGCATTTAGAATTCGTCGAAAGCTGGATCTGTCTTTAGATAACTTCTGCCAGTTTCTAATTCCCAGCACTTTTGTATCGTCGAACGTATACAAAATTAAATATATGGATATTTGATTTTCCTCAAAACCATACAAATTCTAATGTTTTTTCTATTAATTTATAATTATTTTTTAAATAGTTGACGTTCATAATCGAACGTCAACTTTGTTATACTGACTTTTTTTAACTGTTGGCGTTCATAATCATACCTAATAAATGTATCTTCTAATAAGTTAATCATAAAACTTTACAGCAATAAAAATATAATTTTTTCTATCAAACTCGATATACTTCACAAGAACAAGTTTCTACTAGCCCTATATATGAGAATAATTTTTTATGAGAATTCTTGATAAAGTATATATAGTATAATAAAAGAAGAAACTATGCAAATCGTCGATTTCACAGAGGTCCCATTACCTGATTCAAAAATTGGAGCTGGATCCTTTGGATCTGTGGAAATAATATGCGGCGCTGCTATTTATTCGAATAAATTATCAAAAAAGGATCTTTTTGAAAAAAAATTTAGCAGATACGTGGATTATCAGAAAGAAAAAGAGATTAATAAGTTTTTTGCGAACAGCAACAATTCGAAATAATATAAAATCAATTGCTGCAGGTTTATTCTGGAATGATGAAAACTGGAACTTTATATAGAGTACGTAGAAGGAAGTATATTGAGCAAGTTCGTTGAGGATTACCGTAAGGAACACGGTTTGTTGACACTAAACCTATTCCATCATTTGTTATTGGACACTGTCAAGGCATTTAATCATCTGCATTCTATTGGAATAGTTCATAAAGACATGAAAGGGAATAATGTAATTGTGAATAACGACACGAAAGTTATAATTATAGACTTCTCATTGGCGGCTAAGAAAGGAGATATCATTGCCGGTCATAGACATGTTGGAAAATACCAACCACCTGAAATGTTCAATGAACATGAAGCAACAGAGAAGATCGATGTTTACTCAATTGGAGTGTGCTTTGCACACATACTGAAAAACGACAATTACGAGTTTATGGATAACGATTACAATTACAGTCATGAATCATTGAATGAGAAGTTTGAAAAAAGCATGCAGTTATGGACAGAACAGGACAGACTGCTTTTCAACAGTATTAAAATATTTATATTCAATGCTTTAAGCAAAGAACCGCATCTTCGACCGTCCATAACAGAAAATATCTTACCAATTTATGATAGATCACAAAAACTTCTATTGCCAACACGTGAACATTTCAACACTATCAAAAGTAAATTAGTGAAAAAAATTGTAAGCGAAGAAGAATCAATTTTAAAATTGTCTAATGCCAATAAAAAACTTAAAATACAATATGAAGAATCAGAGAAGGATATTAACAAAAAAAATGAGGAAATACTAATTTTGAGGAATGAAATTGAAAAACAAAAGAAAAGAATCGATGAACTGGAAGAAAAAAATAAAGCATTTGAGATTAGCAGCATTTTAAAAGATGAACAAATTGAACAATTGAGTATGAAATTTGAATCTCTTAGCTTGAATTATGATACAAATATGAAGGAGCTCGAAGAATTGAGAGCGGAAATAAATGAAAGAACCATGCAAAAAGAAGAAGTAGTCGCAATGGACCTTTGCGAGGCTATAGTAAGTAATGATGAGTCTGATGAAGGAATGTCAATGGCAAAAGATTCTAAACAAGAACGAATGATGACATTAAACGATAAATCTGAACTGAAGTGGGGTATAAACAGAAATGGTAATCCAGCTTTGATACACGAAAACTGTAACTTATCATTTATTGTCTCATTTTGTAATGGAACCAAAAAGAAATATGCATGTCGCAAATATCACAATAAGAAAAAATGTAAAAAATCGGTTACATTAAATTTTAAAGAAGACGGCACAATCGATTTTGATAAAATTAATATGCAAAAAATAAAGCACAATACAGCAAATGTACTAAAATTTAATTTTCCAGGCTTTTTCAATTTGATATCCGAGTTAGCCAACTTGACGTTCGATTATGAACGTCAACTTTAAAAAAATAGTCACAATATTAAGTTGACGTTCGATCATGAACGTCAACTTTAAAAAATAGTCACAATATTGAAGTTGACGTTCGAACGTCACAAAAAATAGTCACAATAATTGACGTTCGATTATGAACGTTTTAAAAAATAGTCACAATATTGAAGTTGACGTTCGATCATGAACGTCAACTTTAAAAAATAGTCACAATATTAAAGTTGACGTTCGATCATGAACGTCAACTGCAAAAAATAGTCACAATATTGAATGACGTTTGACGTCAACATCACAATATAAAGTTGACGTTCGATCATGAACGTCAACTTTAAAAAATAGTCACAATATTGAAGTTGACGTTCGATCATGAACGTCAACTTTAAAAAATAGTCACAATATTGAAGTTGACGTTCGATCATGAACGTCAACTTTAAAAAATAGTCACAATATTGAAGTTGACGTTCGATCATGAACGTCAACTTAAAAAATAGTCACAATAAAGTTGACGTTCAGTTGACGTTCGATCATGAACGTCAACTGTAAAAAATAGTCACAATATTGAAGTTGACGTTCGATCATGAACGTCAACTTTAAAAATAGTCACAATATTAAAGTTGACGTTCGATCATGAACGTCAACTTTAAAAAATAGTCACAATATTGAAGTTGACGTTCGATCATGAACGTCAACTTTAAAAAATAGTCACAATATTGAAGTTGACGTTCGATTATGAACGTCAACTTTAAAAAATAGTCACAATATTGAAGTTGACGTTCGATCATGAACGTCAACTTTAAAAAATAGTCACAATATTGAAGTTGACGTTCGATCATGAACGTCAACTTTAAAAAATAGTCAACTGACAACGTCAACTTTATTAAAGTTGACGTTCGATCATGAACGTCAACTGTAAAAAATAGTCACAATATTGAAGTTGACGTTCGATTCATGAACGTCAACTTTAAAAAATAGTCACAATATTGAAGTTGACGTTCGATTATGAACGTCAACTTTAAAAAATAGTCACAATATTGAAGTTGACGTTCGATTATGAACGTCAACTTTAAAAATAGTCACAATATTGAAGTTGACGTTCGATCATGAACGTCAACTTTAAAAAATAGTCACAATATTGAAGTTGACGTTCGATTATGAACGTCAACTTTAAAAAATAGTCACAATATTGAAGTTGACGTTCGATTATGAACGTCAACTTTAAAAAAATAGTCACAATATTGAAGTTGACGTTCGATTATGAACGTCAACTTTAAAAAATAGTCACAATATTGAAGTTGACGTTCGATTATGAACGTCAACTTTAAAAAATAGTCACAATATTGAAGTTGACGTTCGATTATGAACGTCAACTTTAAAAAATAGTCACAATATTGAAGTTGACGTTCGATCATGAACGTCAACTTTAAAAAATAGTCACTATATTGAAGTTGACGTTCGATCATGAACGTCAACTTTAAAAAATAGTCACTATATTGATTATTGAGTTGACGATTCGACTTCATAGCCAAAAAAACATAGAGCGGAAAAATTTAGTATAAATAGAAGTGCATTTTGTTTTTTTTTCTCATTATTTTTTGGGCACTCGACGAAGAAGGACGTGTAACATTGTTGTCATGAAGGTGAAAAAAGAAATTAAAAATCGCACATATAGATGTGCACTGTTTTCGGATGCTTCTATGATGATCATAAATAATGAATGGATAAAGCAAGAGCTAGAGATAATTGCTTTATTACTCATTATCCAAAAAAAATGCAACTATACTTGTTACGAAGGCAGTTGACTCAAGCATTATTTCTAAATGGCCGTATGAAAAGGTGGAAATTAATTGTGCTCATGGTAAATAACAATGTGTTTTCATTTAATAATTGTTTTTAACTATAATTTTTATTCTAGATTCACTAATTGAAGCACGAAAACATATTGCTGCTTTATCAGGAAGTGATGATGAACGTGAAAGATTAGGGCAAAGCAGTAATAATGATGGTATTCAAGAGTTGGAAAAGGTAATAATAATTATAAAACAAATTTTAAATTATTAATTCTACTAATTTTATTTTATTTAACAGGTTATTTTAGAAAGCAATGATTCAAACGCATTTATTGATATAAATTTGAGTTCCAAAAGCAGCCATGAAAACGAACAAAATGTCTATCCATTGCTACCATCCATCGAAGATATCGATAAAATGACAGAAATCCTAGAATTAAAGACAGCTTTAAAAGCTTTAATTGATAAAATTACTTCAATGGAAGGCATCATGACAAAATTAATAGAAGTTGGGAACATTCGTGGTACAAAAAAAACATGTATCAAAAAGAAGATAAGTTCGGTCGATGAATTTGAGAGTTTCATACAAGACTTAACTTGTGATGATCTCAAGGCTGATTTGGTATGTTTTTTAAATAAAATTTTCTTTATTATGGTGTCTTTGTATACATATCTAAAAATATTTCTTGAATAGATCGATGAATGGAAGCAGCTTCCTAAGGCTCCAAACCTTACAAAACTACCTGGAAAAGTTTACTCTATATTAACTGCAATATTTGACGAAGAATTTTTATGTGAGAATGTTTTGTGGGGTTATCCGTGCAATGCAAATAGCAGTAAAAAAGAAGCCGAAGACTACTCATCAAAAATTTCTCTTAAACTTGCTAGTGACTTAATTGATGTGATTAAGGCAGTACTTGACATGGAAAAAGATGATTCCTCGGATGGAGCAATAGCAGCCATTTTCAAAAATTTGTTTAAGAATAAGATTAAACGAATTAAAAAAGATAAAAACTCTCAACAAAATTTCCATAATTAAATAAATCAGTATTTAATGAAAAAGTAACATTTAATATAGTATTGGAAAAATTTGAAATTAAATAAAGTTTAATCAAAAATTAAAATTGTTTTTTTATTTAAAATTTAATTTTCTGTTAAATAATTTAAAAATTATTAAAGTCCACTTTAAGTGTGCTTAAAATGGCTACAAAAGAGAACTCGTAGAAATTTATGAAAGTTTACTTTAAGTATGCTTTAAATTATTCCAAAACTATGCTTTTTCTTTTAAAAAAAGTCTGCTTTAAGTATGTCATAATAAAATTGAAAAAGCATACTGATAAAAATTTATTAAAGTTCACTCAAAGTATGTATAAAAAATATGAATAAAGCATGCTTATACACATTTATTAAAGCATGCTCAAAGTATGTATAAAAAAGCATGGTTTGAGAATATATGTATTTTTTTTTTTGTAGTACTCAAAATGGTGTTCACATAGCTTACTTGTGAGCACATACTAAAAGAACTCTCAAAGCTTGCTCAAATGAAATGCTTTTAAGAATGGTTGTACACATGTCACATAAACCGATCTCACTAACTGTGCTCTCTGTGGTACACTAATGCCACTTTTAGTAATATGAAGTGAAACCGGTCTCATATTCTCAAACAACTAGTCTCAAAGCATGCTTTTTGCCTGTTAGGGTTTGATGCTGCTTTATTTGATTATGTTAGGCATTCATGCTGAAAATATGTATTTGAATGCTTACAGGATTCTGCGTGTGTGTGTATCCGATTGAGGCAATATAATTGAATAATGATTAATCTATAAACAAATGAAATTCACATTTTTACACAATGATTTATTAAAAACCCTACAAGACTGAATTAATGGAGGTTTTGGATTTTGAATGAAAAATGATTTTGGATATGGCACGTGTGCTTAAAGTATGGCTTTAAAAAAATTCTGTTTTAAAATTAAATTCTTGGGAATTTTATTAAATTTTTTTGCTCAGCTCATGCAAAAGCCATAAGCTTGAGATTTTTTTTTGTTATTTTCTTGTCGCCCAAGTCGAGTTGTAAGGTAAGGACACAAACTAGTAATGGTAGAGTCGTACGAGACCGACGAAAGCGCATATTCCATCAGATAATTGACAGACGGAATGATAGATGGACTAACAGACAGGCGGTCTAACAAACAGGGGAATTGATAGACTGACTGGTAGACTGACTGGTAGACTGACTGATAGACTAACTGGTAGACTGACTGGTAGACTGACTGATAGACTGACTGTTTGATGGATTAGCTGACAAACCAGTTTGCTGATAGATAGATTGACAAACGGATTGAAAGATGGATTAGCTGACAATTGGAGAAGCTAATAGACGGACGAATTAGAAGATAAAAACTTCAGAAGGACCGATTAATATACAAATTGGCTGACAGGCGACTGACATACGAATTATTGAAAGAACTAGCTGTCAAAAAGACTCTCAGCTGCACTGACAGACGGATTAAATAGCAATCGGATTGATAGACAGATTAGTGGACAGATGGATCAGTTGACAAGCGGATTAGTGAACGAATCAGCTGACAGACGAATTAGCTAGCAGACGAAGTGACATACGAACCAGCTAACAGACGGATTAACTGACAGACGAACTGACAATCAGACATCATACAACCTAAACCATTACTTCCCTTCAAAAATATCCCCATTTAAAATATTGAGACATTAAAAACAAATTAGTCCAGAATATGTGAAAATGTCGCTTCTGTACAGAACAAGGTACAACAATAGGCAACATCACAACGGGAAAAAGTATATATAAAAAAATGCGTAAAAAAATGAGGACGGAAGAAAGTTGTCGGAACAAAAGTTTCTCATTAATATAATAAAAATTTACTAAATGACTCTTGAGTTATAACGTAGTTAAAGTCATGACGAATAGACTTTCGGTCTACAGAAAATGTTCATTAAAAAAAAAGTTGATGATATGCCCCCATGGGTTGAAATTTACAGTAGATTATTATTATTTGAAAAAGGTACAGGCACAGGAAATTTGATTATTCTTAAAGGCTCAACATTAACCTATCTTAATATTTATATTTCGAGTACGGTATTGGATAGACGACGGACAGACAATCTCTCTCAAAGGATGCGCAGTACTTTTCATTGCAGGAAGTATTAAAGTGAACTCCGAGTCGAGTAATTAAGAAGTTAAAATAATTAAAAGGCTACACTCAGAATGAACAGCAACAATGAATAGCTGACGGTTATGAAACATCACAAACACGAGCTTTGTGTGTGAAAAATATGAACAAACTTTTTTTTGTTGTTTTTGCTGTTCTACAGCTATCCCCTTCAGTCATCTAAAAGATCAGCGGGTGGCTCACGAGTGAGAAAATTTCTTAATATTATGAGAGTCAGAATTTTACAATCGTTATGTTTTACGATAGTGCAAATATCATGACCCAAATAAAGCAACAAAAAAACAAAAAAAATATATTTTTAAATACCGCTTTCATTTTTTTTTTTTTGTCTAGTCGTATAATTTTTATGCATTAATTTTTTCTGTCTGTCGTTTTATTAGGGCAGTGTATGTCAAATTATGGGATACGGTTCATTGGAGATAATGTGGATGTTTGACAGAATTTGGACAATTGTTTAGGATTTTAGATCTGTTTAGGCTGACCGTATGAATATTTTTTGATAGAATCAGCAAGTTTCAATTGAAAATTATCGATTTTTAGCTGTAAATGGCATTTTGTATGTTACCAAAATAGCAGAAGACAACCGTGGACCCTAACAAATAAAGAACATCAATTCATGGTACCGAAAAATTTTGATTAAACTGTAAACTCCAATGATACCATGAAAGCATGTTCTCTGTCAGTTCGGACGATCAACTTGGATTCTTGACTAGACAATCTCGATAGGGAAACACACAATTAAATTATGACTAACCATGAGCATATCCAAAAGTCAACCTAGAAAGCACTTACTAACTTGAGATCAGTTTTCATTGAATCTGGCCTAAGACTAAAGTGACGATAGCTGAGGCTGCCTTGTCGGCCCATTTATGCATCATGTGCTTTTCAGGCCTCTTCTTCCTCTTATAGACTAAATTCTTCAATTTTCTAGGATTTTTTGAGAAAAAATTCTCCCGTAAGCTTCCAAATTACATTCATAACGCTTTCGTACAAACAACCCTAACATGCAAAGAACATGCTCAGATTAATGAAAATACTCAAAGCACGCTTCTTTCATACAAATAAGCATGCTTACAATGGTGAGTATACTCAGATTATGCTCTTTGTCTGTTAGAACAACTTATTCCTGAATTCTCTTGTTATGTCTCTATGACTAGAACTTCCCGAAGTCATGGTTTTAACAAATTCTTCGAGACATGATCAAGACTTAAGCCATGGATCACAGTTGATCTGTACAACCATCGAAATAAGTAAGTAAGATCAAGACTGATCTCCGGTACCGAAATTACAAAGGAATTCACAAGAATCCGACAACCTTGTTCTCGGTATCGATTACTGACCAACTCCATTCTACCTTCATAATCCTATTCAACCCATAAACGATTTCAATAGAAAATTCAAAAAATCCTAAAATCCAAAAGTTCCATCACACCTTGGGTCCCAACATGAGGTCGATTATAGAGGACAGGATGCTGTGATAAGGAATATATGTGTGAGAATCTTGATGAGTTTTAATTTTGTTATTCACTGTTAAAGGATCCTCAGTTGGAGCTTAATTTTATTGAGCCATTTCATAGGAAAGGAACGAGAGATTAATGGAGGTTTATAAAGTTTTAGAAAAAAATGCCTATGGAATTTAAATATTTCGGGTCAAAGTGGCGTTAT